>NC_056731.1:260994842-261097342 GCF_019279795.1 Protopterus annectens | reverse complement strand
CTTGAAAATGAGATTATGAGCATGAGTTAGTTGAGTGTAGGTAAGGAAGTTAGGGAGTTCTAGCCAATTTAGTTTGTGGAGGGCAGTACAGTGATGGGAGGAAGATCTGTGGCCAGAGGCGAATTTGGCAATTTTGTTGTAGCAGGAAGAGAGTTTTGTTTTAATAGAGGATTTAAGGTTGGTTAGAGTGGGGCACCATAAAGGAGAGAGGGGATGAGGTATGTGGTAGATAGGAGGAATCAAGTAGATGGGGAGAGGAAGCGGATATGGCGGTAGAACATGCCTAGTTTCTTATGTGCTTTTTTAATGTTTGTATGTATATGGGAATCAAATGTAAGCTGATTATCAATGAGAGCTCCTAGCAGTTTAGCACTGGAAACAATTTCTAGGGTTGTATTATTTTGACTGGTTATGAGGAAAGAGTTTATGTCGATAGTCATGCTTTTTGATGGGGGTGAATAACAGGAGTTTGGTTTTTGATGGGTTGAGAGCAAGATGATTATCATGCATCCATTTTTCAGTGGTTGAGAAGGCATCTTGAGTTAGTTTTATAAGGGAGGGAATGGAGTTTGCAGCGCACATAATAGTTGAACCATCTGCATACTGGACTATTGTAGCATTTGGGATATTGTGGTGAAAGTCATTAATGAAGATGTTGAACAATAATGGACCTAATATTGAGCCATGGGGTACACCAGTGACAGTGTTGAGGTAAGAGGAGGTAGATTTCTTCCATTTAACAGATTGCTGCCTATTGGAAAGGTAACTAGAAAACCAGTTGATGCAAGAGGGGGAAAGATGTAGGTTAGAGAGTTTGTTGAGTAGCAGGGAATGGGAGATGGCATCGAAGGCCTTAGAAAGGTCTAGGAGGAGAGTGGAGACAATATAGTTAGAGTCTCTAGCTTTATTTACAGTTTTGAGGAAGGAGAGAAGAGCAGTAGTAGTGCTGTGACCAGGTCTAAATCCATGTTGTGTTGGGGTTAATAGGTGATTGTTGGTAAGGTAAGGTAAGGTAGTAGCTGTATGTGGATACATTTTTCTAGTAGTTTAGAGATGGGGGATAAGAAGGCAATAGGTCTAAAATTGGAGATGGTGTTGTCGTTACCTCCCTTATGGAGGGGAATAATGTAAGCTTTTTTCCAAATTTGGGGTACATAACTTTCTTGGATTGACCGATTTATAAGTATACAAATGGGGAAGGCAATGGCTTCAGTAGCTATCTTTAGGAAGAAGGAAGAGATGTTATCGGGAGCGTTAGAGCAAGGTTTTAACTTAAGAAGCAGTTTTTTTATAGTACATATGGGTATGGGTTTGGGGGAGAAGAGAGGGAGGTTGGAAGTCAAGCAGCCTAGATAGGAAGGGGAGTTGTAGTTGTAGCTGGGGGAGTAGAGTTATTAGTAAATGATGATGTTAATTTAGTTATGGAATCAATAAAGAAGCTATTAAATTGGAAGGCGAGGTCGGTATCAGAAATATTTTGATCGGGTTGTGAATTTTCCTTTTTGCCAGGGTTGAAGAGGGAGGAGATACTATTCCAGAACTTTTTTGGGTTAGACTTATGATTATTTTGGAGGGTGATATAGTAGGATTTGTGGTCGGAATTGATGAATTTTTTAACTCTGTTGCGGAGTATTTTGTATTCATTTAGAGAGACTAGGGTTTTGTATTTGTAGTAGTTTTTCAAGACTTTATTATGAAGGCGCATGACAGCTAAGGTGTCTTTTGTTAACCATGGGATAGTTTTGTTCTTGAATCTTTTTGTTCTAAGGGGGGCTAAGGTGTCGAGAAGGTTTAGAAATGATGTATTAAAATAGGTGACAGCATCATCTATGGGTAATATATATAGGGGACTCCAGTTGAATTGTTTAAGTAAGTCAGAGAAGGTGTCTTGGTTGACGTTCTTTAAGGAGCGCACAGAGATGGTGGTGTGTGATAGCTGTAGAGAGGGAGAGTGACGTTGAGTAAAGGTAGGAAAGTGGTCACTGAGAGGGTCAGGGAGTGTACCACTACTTGAGATAAGGTGTGGGTGTGATACTAGAATCCAGTCTAGGGTGCTACCACAGGAATGGTCCTTAGATGGTCTGGTTATGGACTGAATTAATTGGTGAAAGTTGTAAAGGTTTATATTTTGGAGATTTGTTGGGCATTGGACAGAGGACCAGGTAATGTTAACGTCACCTAGGATGACAGTTTCATTAGTGTTGTTGGTGGAGAGCCAAAAGAGAATATTCTCAAGAATTGGTATGTTATCACCAGGAGGGATATAAAGGGAGACTAAGCATATTGTTTTATGCTTGTTCAGATGGAGTAGGACTAGAAGTAGTTCAGCATTGGCAAATTGGGGAACTGGTTTAGTATACGAAATAACAGAAAAGGAAGAGGCATAGAGTAGAGCTACACCACCACCTTTTTTGTGGGTTCTATCTTTCCTGATGATATTATAGTTGGGGGGAGTTATTTCTGAATCTTTTATGGAGGGTCTTAGCCATGTTTCGGATATTGACACTATGTCAGGATTGTTATGGAGAAGCCAGGCATGGAGGTTTGGGATTTTGTTACATATACTTTGAGCATTTAATGCTGAGAAGATGAGGGTTTTTGTGGAGGAAGGTGTGTTTGTTGAGGAGTTGATGGGAGAGGGACCAGGGTTAGGGTGTATGTCACCTGACAGTAGGGTGGTGATGACTTGGTGAAGATGAAAAGAAAGGTAATTACAGAGTTTAGTATATAGTTTTAGGGTTGTTGTTAGAGTAGTGCAAGTCAGACTAGGGTTGATATGTTTGTAGGTGGATATGAGTTTGAAGGGGAAGAGTAGGGAGGGATTGCAGAAGTATAGGTGAGGGCTTATGGGGGTGGAGGAGTGTATATGTTGTTCCGGGATTGAGCTAGTTATGTGATAGTGAGGGGAGTGAGTATTGTGGAAGGGTTTGGTGATGTAGGTAAGATAGGATAACCTTAGTAGTAGTAGTAGATGGGTAATAGGTGAGGAAGGTTTGGTTAGCATAGCTGTTGGTTTTAGTGTTGGAGTTGAGGTGAGTAATTAGTGTGAAATGGAGTATAGTTTGTGTGGGAGTGGTTAGGCTAGGTGATTGATGGGTAGGTTGGGGGTGGAGACAGGAAGAGAGGGGTGGGGAAGAAAGATTGTAGGTGGAGTGGGTGTGGTTAGAGGAGGTATAAATGAAGAGGTAGTGGGGGTGTGTGGGAATTAAGGGCAGGGTAGGGGAGCAGAGTGAGCCCACAGGGTGAACGGAGCAGGAAGAACTAGGAGAACCAGGAGATGAGGATCAGGATGAGACTATGGAAAACAATCAGTAAGGATAGGAGAAAGAGACACGAGGTATGTTGTCTGTTCTGGGGTTGAGGTTCCCTGATGCTCCTAGAGCACAGCCATTACATGGGTAAGTAAAAGCTGATAAGTTTGCATGCACGGCTGCAACTGTTTGTATGTTCTTAGCTTCCTTGGTTTTCACTTAGGTAGTGAACAAGTAAGATATTCTCTGCTTCTGAGTTAGGGCTAAAGCATACTGTGCACGTCTCCATTTTCCAGGGTCATCCACAGCTGTAAGTTCTTCATTAGACTCCTCATCTGTATCTGCTGGCCCTGCCTGTGGTGCTGGGAACTTTTGTACTTGGCCTTGTCCCTCTTGCAACAGTTTTCTAACAATGATATTATGTAACATGGCACAGACTGTCAATATTTTTGGCCAAGTTGGCTGGGTTAAACTGCAGGACATCTCCAGATTGATCTAGATATCAGAACGATAACTTAAGCAAGCCAATAACATGTTCTATAATATTTTTAGATTGACCACATGCTTTGTTTTAACCTTGCTCAGTGTGGTTGTGTGAATTTCTCATGGGTGTTATGAGCCAAGGTTCCAGTGCATAAATTGTATCCACCACTGGATGTCCTTGTGAGAAGTTACTCTTAGAAAACCTTACACAGAGGCCATGATGTACCATATGTGGATGTCAGGAAAACTGCCAGAGTTACCTGTATGCATATTATAGATGATCACTTGGGCATAATAGATTACTTGATAGTTGATAGAGTGATATCCTTTTCTGTTGCCAAGGTGGAACTATTATGTCAATGTGTGTGCAGTCTATGGCTGCAGAACTTCAGGGCAATATGCAATGGAATAGAAATATTACATGGTCTTAACTTTCTCCTTTGGGTTACATGGAAACCAGTTATGCCCCCTTACATGTTGCAGTTTTGCAGTGAAAAATTGGTGCAATATTCTTGAGGCTGAGGCCTGTGACACCCTAATATATCCCCTGTAGGTCTCTGGAAAGTGCCTGCATCTGGTATACATAGTGCTACACATAGGTTCATAGGTTCATAGGTAGGTACTAGGCTATCGGCCCAAGGGCCTACGTAAGCCTAGCCAACAAGGTTCCCTGGCTTACACCACCCAAGAAAGTTATTTTCCTGTGCCACTGTCAAGCAGAGACACAGAAGTGATCCCCGGGGAGTATTTCCTATTTCCCATCCACTCATCAAGATTTTTCTTGAAGAGTGCTAATGAAGAACTTTGCTTGACATAGATGGGTAACCTGTTCCAGAGTATGGGAAGTCTCTGGGACAGGAATCTATCCCTCCAGCATGTCCTGTTTATTGTGGTGACAAGGTTTAGGTCCCTAGAGTGTGTAGCTCAGAGGGATTGGGATTTCTTTAGGTGTAGCATGTCCAACAGCTCTGGGTTTGACATAGCTTTATATGTTAGGCAGAGATCACCTCGGAGTAGGCGATATGCTATGGAGTAAAGCTGGAGTTTTTTGAGGCTGTCAGTGTAGGGCATTTGTTTGAGGCCAGTAATCCTCTTTGTGAGGTACTACTGTGGCCTTTCCAGCTGCTGCAGATGTCTTGTGAGGTACATTCCAAAAGGGGCGTTGTACTCTATAATGGGTCCAATGAGTGTCGAGTAGAGGGGAACAGTAACCTCTTTTTTCCTGGATGAGAACCCATTTATGATGAGGTGTTCCATATAGAAGGACTTCCTGACTACTGTGGCGATGTGACTATCAAAGGAGAGACTACTGTCCACCTGGGTCCCAAGGTCTCTTATCACACATTTGGTGTTAAGTAGATCACTGCCTATGTGGTAGTTCATGGGTACAGAGTTTTTACCAAAGGGGATGACACCGAACTTTTTGGCATTGAGCTTGAGGCCATGGCTCTGACACCAGGCATCTGTCTCAGTGAGGCCCTTCTGTAGGATGTCCACATCATTTGGGGACAACTATGGCTCCTATTTTGCAGACATCTGTGAACTTCATTAGCCAGAGGCCTTCTGTGTTAGCCTGTACTTTAGAGAAGTAGATACCAAACAGGAGAGGTCCCAGGATGGAACCCTGTGGTACTCCACTTGTCACTGCTTTGAGGTCAGATTTGGAGTCTGCAACTTTTACAGTGTGGGTTCTGTCAGTGAGCCAGTTGGCAACACATCTTGTGACATAGGGATTTATACCTAGTTTAGTGAGTTTAGCTATAATTCCAGAATGGGGGATGGTGTTGAAAGCCTTGGCGAGGTCAAGATAGGCTGTGTGAACCACCTTAGCCTCATCTACGGCTTTGCTGACTGTCTCAAAGAAGTTGATCAGGTTCAGGAGGCATGATCTGCCTTTCACAAACCCAAACTGGGTGGGATCTAGAGTTTGGAGGTTACCAATGTCTTTGTTTATGAGTTCCATGATGATACATTCCATGGCCTTGCAGACCAGGCTCATCAGGCTAATAGTTCGATAGTTCCTGGGATCAGTGGTGGCTCCCCCTTTGTGGAGTGGGATAACTGTTGCTGTGCGCCATTTAGTGGGCACAAAGCCTGATGTGAGGCTATTATTTAACATGGTGCTTAAGTGGGGAGCCAATTCGTTCTGAAGTTCGTGTAAAACGCAGCCTGGGATGTTGTCCGGTCCCAGGGATGCTTTGTTTTTGGCTTTAGAGAGTGCAGCTTTTACCAGCGTAGTTGTGATTACAGGGACTCTTGCAATCTTCCTGTATAGATATGGGCCCTTTAGGGGGTGAGAGGGTGTAAAGTTAGCACTGAACCTATCTGCCAGGATGTTGGCAATAGCAGTTGGTTCTGTAATATTTGTGTCTTTGTGCTGTAATTCAGTGCAGATCTGGGTGTTGCCATTGAAATTCTTGACATAGCTATAGAATGCTTTGTGGTTGCCTGTAGAATTAGTGGTGATTTTGACTTCATAGCTAGCTTTGGAGGATTTTATAAGGGGATCTCAGCTTCTTACTGAGACTGACCAGGGAGCTCCTCCACTCATGGGATTTTACTCTCTTTTTGAAACAGTTTCTTCCTTCTGTTGTACAGTCAGTTTGTTTATGGCAGGGGACCACCAGATTGGCTTCCTTTTTTTGGAGGATAGTGTCTTGGTTCTGTTTGGGATAGCACGATCCATGCACTCGTGTAAGTGCTTATAGAGTGCATTTGTGTAGGATTCAGCAGTTGTAACTGTATTGTCCATCTGCATGGGTGTCATGACGTTCACCACTTCTGTCTTAAGAAGCATGAAGTTGGCTTTGGATATATTTTTTACCATGGTTTCCTTAATGGGAATTGGGGGCGAGATGTGGATATCAAGGGTGATTAGCTTATGGTCGGATCAGACCAACAAGGAGTTGACTTCAGCTGTGGAACACTGGTCACTCATGTTGGTAATGACGAGGGCTAGGATATTGTTTCCCCTGGTGGGGATGTGGATAAGTTGATCCAGGGCATTGGAGTTTATTAATTCCAGAAAGCGTTGAGCTAAGGAGTTGGTACATGAGTAGTTTTCCCAGTTAATGGTGGGGTAGTTGAAATCGCCCATTATTAGGGTGTTTGGTTAAATCCTAATATTTTCCAGTATATCAAGAAAGGAGGAGTGGGAATCCTGGGGCATGGTGGGGGATCTGTAACAAGCTACAATTTGGATTGCAGTTTTGCCCAGAGTTAGTTGCACTTGGATAACCTCGGATGCATTATGCTGAGCAACTAGCCTGGAGGTGTGGATATCCTTAATGAATATGGACACACCTCTGCCTTTGGTGTTTCGGTCCAGGTTACATGGCCAAAACGTGTGGTATGAGTTATAGCCTGGTAGTGCAGGGGTGGTCTCTGGACCCTTGAACCAGGTCTCAGTCACTTGCACAGATATCGATGTTCTCCATTTTAAGGAGTGCCGCGAGTGAGTGCATTTTGAGATTTAGACTTCTAGCATTGAGTAGCAAGTTTTTGCTTGCCTGTTCCTGTTACGGTAGTGAATTTTTTATTTGAACCTTGCCTAAAAAAGGCACTATAGGGGCAACAAAAGCCTTAGCCAGTATCCAGAATCCCAGGGGTGACAGGTGCAGGCCATCTGTGGCAAAGCATCATGGTCTGTCGACCATGTCATCCCAAGCAGACAGATACTGGATCCCCTAAGAATGACACCAGAAGTTTAGCCAATTGTTGAAGTCAATCATTTTGTCCTTGTATTGCGGTACCATTCGGGGTGATGGCAGAATGCTACTCAGGGCTAGGGTCATACCTGCCTGGGCTACAAGATTGAAGAGCTCTTCCATATCTCTTTTCATGTAATCCAGGGAGATATGTCTCAGGTCGTTCACACCAACATGGACAATGACAGAGTCATATTTGTACTTGTTGTGGAGTGACCTGTTTACGTGGGTTATGTGGTGGATCCTGGCACCTGACAGGCAGCTGACAGTAACCTTCTCCTTGTTTAGCCTGGTGAGTGGGACATCAGTGTGCCTGACTATAGAGTCACCTATGACTAGTGTGTTGGGTACGTTGTTTTGCCTTATTGGCTCTGGTTGAGTGGCACACTGAGTCTGTGGGCTATGTGTCATTTGGGTTGTGTTGGGGGATGGAGGTTGCTTGCGTTTCTGCTTTGGAGGTCTCTGTTGCTTAGACAGATTATTATTGAGAGCCTCTGTGAATGTTTTTGTGTTGCTATGTGTGGATTTTGGTGGTATAGATTTAGTGAGACTATGTGATGAGTGTGGTGTGGTGGAAATGTTTACCTTCTCCTCATGACTGTCAAGTTCAGTTTTGGTTGGAGAGAGCTTTACCTCCAGTTTAGCTAGATAAGTACATCTCTCACAGGTACCTTGGTTTCCACCGGGATGGGTTAGCCCAGATTTCCTGGGGTCTTAGGTGAGGGCAGTAGCTGTTCACTGTTTGCTGTATGGTATCCCTGTCCACTCAGTAGTTCTCTATTATTTCACTATCATGAAGTTCATTATACATCAATGTGGTCTAAGCACACTTCTCCTTTCTAGGCCAAGGTCTGGCAACAGCAGCAGCACCTGTTATTAGAGCCTGTTGCACATACTGACCAATGATAGCAGCAAAAACCCATGACATTTTTTTTCTGTCTTTATGGCTGTATTCCAAAGAGTATTGGAAATGAGGCCAAAAGGAAGAGTGGCATGCGTACTCGGCTTTTATATGTTCCTGAATTGCTCCACCATGTTGATTTGCTTCATTAGCATGTAATTCATCCACTTATTTCTTTATTAGCATATTCTATCACTTACTTTAGTTTTGTAGCCAGGCATGAAGAGCAGAGCTGATTAATGAATACAGAACAGCACACTCCTCACTGCTCAACATGCACATGGGCATAGCACAAAGTACAGATATTCATGAATTCTGAATAGACATTTTTGTACTTTACCAACAGTCTTTGGCACTCTTTAAAGTGCTTTTGCCTTAATGCTATTAAAACATCTGTAACTGTTGTCCATTTGAACATTTGAGCTGCTATTTCACACATTCTAGCAGAACAGCTTCACAGTAGGTGTTTGCATTTCTGCTGTAGTCTCACACACACAGCACATTCTGTCTGCAAAATGCATTTGTGTGAATATTTTCCCACAATACAGCTTGTATTCTAATCATGCACAGGGTACACATGCATTTTGGTCCAATTTATTTGGTTGCTTTAAGTGTGTTTGTAAAGGTATGACCTGAAGCATCTGCTTTTCTAACTTATTTCTTTATGCAGAGCTTAAATAGTTGTGTCCAGTGACTTTGGCTTTTATCCAAAATATATCAGCATGGACTGTTTGCAGATTAGAAGCAAACTTTTGAATGTAGGCCTGTATATTATATCACTGTCGGCTCCACTGTCAAGTTTATACACAGCAAACAACTCTCAGATCACAAGACAAATAACTTCTCACCATAAATAAACCAAAATAATCCCACGGGCAAAGCGTGTACTCATACTCTGTAACAAAAAAATGGAACTCTTTACCTCTAACCACTAGAACTATTTCTAACCTATCTACTTTTAAATGTTCCCTAAAATAATATTTTGCAAAATCCTGGACCTGCTCCTGTGCCAATCCTGAACTTACTCAGTAAACGTTACTCGCCCCTTCAACCTAAGTCACACCTCACAACCCTCTCCGACCTCCTATCCACTCCTTTCTTTTGTTTTTCACACTACCTTACCTTATCTACTTCATCTCTGCAGACCTTCCCTCTACCTCTTTTTTCTTTCCTTCCTACTCACCTAAGCTACCTGAAGACACCCTACCTTGCACTTTTCTTATAATAATCTCCTTTTCTCTCCATCCCTCTTCTTTCTATAACCATAATATGAACACCAGTCTCATACTAAGACATCACTCAATGCCCCCTCACTGTCTCTAATCATCTAATCTCTAATATATATTTTAAATATCCTATTAGAATTGTGTCTGGTCTCATTTATCATATACTAACGTATGTAACAAATGATATGACTAATGAGTTTTTCCTCACATATTTTCTGCAACTCATATTTTTGTTTTTCCTTGCTCTCTGCTATGAAACAGATGTTCTATGTTTTTCTCATTACATTTTTTCACTCCTATTTATTGTAATGTAACTTGATACTTTGTGATTTAATTGATTTTTGAAAGATTGTGATTGTGGAGCTTTTCTTCCCTGGCCTCCGCTGAAAATGGGCACTTTCTGGCCCAGTCGGACTTTCCTGGTAAACAAATGTCAAATAAATAAAAATAAATAAATACATAAACAGCTTTGCCATTATCCATACATTTTCAGTCCAAACTTTACAAAATTTCTTAACTTTGAATTAACTTGCATAACATTTTCAAACAGTTCTGACAGTAACTTCTCATTTAGTTCTACAACATTGTTTTTTTGTTTCTTTTTTTTAAATTTAAAACACATTCTAGCAAAATGTAGAGTTCTCATGCAGCTGATTTGATTTGCAGAGCTTTTTATTTTCTTTTGGATTCCTGTGTAATTTCAGAATCAGTGGTTATGTCAAAAAAAATGAAAAAAAAATATTCTGCTAGTGAAACAAGGTAGCTAAATGTAAGCATTTGTATATGAATGCAAATAACACATTTTTCTGCCTGGTAAAAAAAAATACTCTGATATTTTTAATCTGCAAAAATTTGAAACTTCTGAAGAATATGTTTAGCTGGCCAAGTTTCACTCAGGCTCTGTGTCATGTTGTGAATAATGACAGGTGGATTGAATCAGCCTGCACCTCTATCCATAATCAGCATAAAAAATGATGTAAAAACTACTTTTGACACCATGGGAGGTCTGCAATAAATGTCATTATATTATTTATTTATTTATTTGATTATTCATTTGTCTATCTATTGATTTATTTAAATGAGACTTGTTAAATATGCCCACAACAGGGAGGCCACAGAATAGATGAGACAAACATCCACGTGCATGTCACCATTGACAAAATCCCATACCGTATCTTAACCAGCTATAAGTTACCCACCATGTCCCAAAAAGGTCACAATGCATACCTTGACCTACTGGAGACACTTACAATCCAAAATAACACCCTACTTATGACAGACTTCAATTACGACCCTATAAATTGGGAATTCTACATGGCCTCAAATCTACAGGCACAGAGTTTTCTGGACTTCGTAAATACAAGCACCCTTGACCAAATAGTGAATATGCCCACTAGAGGCTCTACCATATTGGACCTCATGCTCTTACTAAAGATGTTTCTTGTTTAAAAAAAAAAAAAAGGACTTGAATAATTTATGTAATGTCACTTAGTTATATAATATATAACGATATATGTGAAGTATAATGTTTGTAAATGTGATCTTGTTAATACAGTTTGTTTACTTTTATATAAATGTAAATTTACCTATGTCACAAGTGATAATTCAATAAAGGTGTTTTTTAAAAAAACACAAATATGGAAAAATACTGAACCCACCCCCTCTTGCGAATGTCTCATCTTCCCAGGTAAGCTCCAACCATAAAGTTGTCTCCTTCAAAATCAAAATCAAATCTGTAATCCCATTAAAACCAATAACAGTTATGAACTATTGCAAGGAAAATTACCTGTTATCAAATGAGGGTTTTTCAAAATTCAGTACCCCTGAAAACCCTGAGAACATACCAGGTTATGCTGAATTCCTCACAGGAACTCTGTACAACCATGTCAATGGTTGCATAGAGGCTGCCATGCCTACCAGACGTATGCCCAGAACTAGCCCCGGAAACAAACCGCCTTGGTGATATCCCAAATTAAACAGAATATACAACTAAAGGAAAAAATATGTCAAAAATCAGGAAGGGTAATTCCCATAAAGATAAAAAACTGTCTCATCAAAGTAAATAGGCAACTAAGAGGGCTAACTAGGTCAATAAAAGCCAACTTTAAGGTTAAGATATCCTCCCAGTTCAAAGATAACCATAAGGTCTTCTACAGCTATGTCAGAAACCTCAAGAGCAGCCCACAGCAATGTGCTGAAGTGGTGGGTAATGGTGCCATATTCACTCAGCCAAGCAATCTAGAGAACCTGTTAGTGGACAAATTCAGTTCCAACTTTTCCCCTCTCACCTCCAACCATCCCCCTCTCTGACAGCCTAAAGCATAACTAAGGAACATGTACTGGCTGCACTCACTAAAGCCAACAACACTGCCTCCCGAATAATTTAAAATATGACTTATCAGAACCTCTTAAGTCATTATTTAACTATAATCTTAAAACAGGATTTGTGACGTGAATGGAGGACTGCAATGGTCACCCCACCCTCCCATAAGAGGGGACCGACAACAGATCCTACAAACTACAGACCCATTAGTCTGACTAGTGTTATTTGCAAAGCCATGGAAAGAATTATCTTGAAAATTATCAACAAGGGCATAGGAGACCTCCAGATACTGGATCCATCCCAGTATGGCTTTGTCAAAGGAAGGTAATGCTTTCTGAATTTTTTGGACTTTTTGAAAAGGTCACTGGATGAGGGGAAAACAGTGCATACTACCTACCTAGAAATGGTTAAGAAATTTGATAAAATACTCCAGAAAGGAATTGTCAACAAACTTACAGGACTAGTTATAAACCCCTTTATAACACACTGGATAGCTAGCTGGCTCACTGATAGGACCCAGGAGGTTAGAATCAGTAAAGCCATCTCCAGAAAGAGGCTGAATTCACTAGTGGAGTCCCCCAGGGCTCTGTGCTATGCCCAGTCTTCTTTGGCATCTACATCTCAGATGTCAATGCCAATGTCAAAGGCCTCTGGCTAACCAAGTTTGAAGATGTTTGGAAATTTGGAGCAGTCATCGAATCCCCCCAAGACAAGAACACCCTTCAGGAAGGTCTAACACAGACAAACGCTTGGTGTCAAAGCCATGGCTTAAACCTCAGTACCAGGAAGAAATGCATTATAGTAACCTTTGGAAACTCAGCCACCCCGGGTAACTACTTCATCAAAAAACACCCTTAAAAGTTGATTCACTAGTCAGAGATCTGGGAACTCATGTAGAAAGTAACCTAGCCTTTGACCAACATGTATCCAAGGTGGTAAGAAAATCCTTCTATGTTGCTCAATGTATAAGCAAGGACATGGTATCTAGGTCCAGAGAGGTCATCATACCACTGTATTCGGCCCTCATCAAGCCATCATAGTATATAACGCCCCCCTCGCTATGTATATGAACAAACACTTGTAGCAAGTGGAATGGCCACAAAGGTTCCTTATCAAAATAATATAAGAAGTAAATACAATGTCCTGTGCTGATTTCCTCAAAACCCTATCACTTTGCTTAGTATAGTACAGATGTCTAAGAGGTGATCTTTGCCTGACATACAAGGCACCCCTGGTCTTTGTTTTGATGAATCTTTTGCACATCCACAAAACAAACAGCATCCGAACTACTAGATTAAAAGACTTAAATTCTGATTGCAACATAAATAGGACATGTTGGAAAGACAGACATTTTTCTCAGAGAATTCTGTTTCTCTGGAACAGGCTCCCCATCCATGTGAAGCAGATTCCCTCCATATCCCTGTTTAAGTGCAACTTGGACCAATGGATCGGTAATCAGAAATTGACTCCTGGGTTGGCTCCTATGTCTCTGATGGACAGAGGCAGTCAGTAAATCATCCCCTATAATATACTTCTAGTATGTGACACAAGAGATATTTCCTATATTTCCTATCTAATGAGCTCCATATCAACTGCCCTCTAGATACTAATGTTTTTCCTTTCAAACATTGCACATTTAGTTTGTACAAAAAGGTTTTCTTAACATGCTGAGAGCCAGAAGAACTGTCCCTTTTTATATATCATTTTTCAAATTTTCCGGCTTTGGATATGTGACAGACAGGGCCTGAGACAGGATAAAATAGCAAACAGCGATGACTGACATTAGGTAAGGAAGCCCTGTGTGCTCAAACTACCAATGCCACTCAACTTGTTTCCTTTTTGCTTTCCTTCTTATATGTCTAAAAGAAGCAATTTCCAGAGCTTGGTCATATAAAGTCAGCAGAAAACAGAACACATATTAACACACAGAATGCCTAGGTAAGTAAAAGCTATTTTCTCTTATTCTGGCAGGATGAGATGTTTCTATTTCTTTTAAGCTGGTCTTAGACTAATTTCAGAAAACAGCATCATACACATTGTAATGAAGTCCTCAGGTCATCTGAAGGGTCTAATGTAATAGCACAATTTGAAAGAGGTAAATTAAAACTGCAGTATTTTAATATTAAGAGGGTATAGTTCTGATTTATGCAAATTCATTTTTAGGTCTGTCATCAATTGAAACCCAAATCCTAAAATAAATTTCTGTAGGACATGTGATTCACATTCAGAACTGGAAAGCAGTACCAAAAAGTCATTAGTAAAGAGCTTAGTTTTAATTTTCAATCACACAGACAGATATCCCTCTTATTGTCCTGCACAGGTGAGCTGAGCAACAAGGAATTCTATGGCAACAGTGACTAGAAAAGGGGTTAGCAGGCACGCGGCCTAGTTTTGCTGTTGAATGGAAAGGGCTGTGAGTGATTGTTGATTATCCTCACCCTTTCAGAGGTTTTCGTGTAGAGGTATTAACAGCTTAGACAACTGTATTAAGTAGCTCCTGCAAAAATGCAAGCCTCTGCAGGTATACCAGTTGTCCTACTTAAAGATTTCATCAGAGTACAGAAAAAAACCATTAAACAGTCAAGTGGACAGTCGTCAGCCTTTTGGATAATAGTGATAACTGTTCTGAGGGTTTCTGCACTATTTCCCAATTTTAATAAAACCCACCTGGACAAAAATGTATCAAACTCTGCATGAGTAGTTGTAACATTAGTCCTAGAGCCAGACATTACTTTTGGATCTCTTTGGATAAGGTGGCTTGTATCTTTTTCTCATTTTTGCTAATATTGTAATGGCACCTTCCCCTTGATGGTAAGAGTGATCCACACTGAGCAGTGCCATTACATAGGCAGAGAAGATGAGAACAGCATTATGTTCGGGGATTTTTCCATCAGGAAAAGAGGATCTTGTCCTCCTACTTTAGAAAGGGGGTACCAATACCTTACTGATGACACATCCTTATCATCTTTATCTCCCAGTCTCAGAAGCCTTTGTTCATGACAATAACTGTTTGCAGTAGAGTAACTGACTCCTATTCATGAGCCTTCTTGCAAAAAATTGACATTATTATATTAACTGTTATGCACTTTTAAAACTATGAAATGTCAAGCATCTTTGCTTCAGAGCACCGAGTCAGTCTTAGTTAGTCGAGGCAAAGGTTCTTTTTGAAGCACATATTTAAAAGAAAAAAGATAAAGCTGGCAACTAACACATTGAAATGTTGTCAGTTTATTAAGATGAAAATCAGTTATTAGGTTGAATATCATCTTAAGTATAATATTATTTGTTTAACAACTTTTGTGGCCCTCAAGACTGTTCTAATTTGTACTCTAAGTAATCTGAATGTTTCTAACACCTTGAATTGTTTTGTTTAATGTACTTATGCTTGATAATCAAAGAATATATTTGTAATTTTTGGAGTTTTTTCTCCCCGGTCCTCTGTTGAAAACGGGCTACTAGCCCAGTCAGACTTTCCCAGTAAACAAACATAAATAAATAAATAGTGCATTGCTTTCACACAATATTTATTCTATTTTTATATTGAATTTATGCTACCGACTACAATGTGGTCAGCAGCACTTTGAAACTAAATTGTATATCATAATCTCTGTGATCAGTAACATCTTAGAACAGTTCCAGCACTATTAAAATTCAATTCAAAATTAAAGGAGAAATATACCCTTAGACTCAAAAAACATGTTTATTTCATCACGGTTTGGTGTTTCCTACATTTTAACACCACTATGGGACTATTTATAGGTTTTTAAATATTTTTATATGTAATTGCTGAGTTTGACCACATGGGTCTGGCATCTTGAAGTAATTCTGATTGTTTGCTCTGCCTCTAGGTATCCCACAATGCAGTGCTTGTTTGTAGAAAATTACATCATGTAGGCCTCTTTCTTCCTTAAGCTCCTGTCACTGCATTGATTTTAAATGCATACACTGCTGTCTTTCAGTCAGTTTTAAGTAACATTTCATGCCATTCAATGACTTCTTAAAACACAAACAGTGCAAATGCCACAGAACAGACTTTCAAAGTGCTTTTTACTGCTGCTTCTTTTTAGAATGACTAAATTGCAGTCTTTTGTGAAGCCAAAATTATACTAGTTTGACTCATCTCCCATCCCTCTTCACACCTAACTTCACTAGCTGTCAAAGTGCTATGGGTAATTTGAGCTGTTACATGCTGTGATTGACAGCTCACAGCAGGAGACTTGACTCATGTGGTACTGTTTACATGTTCTAGCCTTTACTTTCTGTATGGGTAGGGGAAGAATCAGAGAGCTGTGACATCACATCATGGGGTGGGTTTTTAGGAAGGTCATGGTGATGTCAGTTTGGGGAGGGGAACTGGCCAGAAAACTACCTGTATTAATTGGCCTTGATGACATCCATGAATTAGAGACTGTAGCAAGCTTTTCCAGGGTGGGATAAATGTTTTTTTGAAAGAGAAACCACCACAGTACAGTAAGTTACTGTTCTAGTGAAGAGAAACAGTCAATTTAAAATATTTTAAATGCTGTGTTGTTTGTTCACAGCAGGGACAGTAAATAGGAAGAAAAAGGACAGAGAAGTTGAGCATCTAATAACAGAATCCTATTGTTGTCCTTTAAGTAGCATTACTAATGCCATTCAGTTAATCAATTCTGAAGAAAAAAACAGATAGAAAGTATTAATGCCATCTTAAGTCCTACAAATATTTATTTTCTGATCTCTATGTTTCCCTTTTTTTTAAATCTTGTCAATGTTACTGATGCAGTCAATTCATAAACAGCATCACAACACAATCTTTTCCTTTAGCTATTGATCAAATAGTTACATATATCAAAAATAAACTCTTATTTGTAAGAAATTATACTTTTTAATAGCTTACACCTACTTGTCAGAGAGGTTTTACACTTTAAAACTAAGTAAACTTAAGGGAAATGCTTGCCATGTGGTATTCTATAACCTGCATGGCTCAGATGCCCTTTCCACCTTCAATGTCCAAGGCATCTATTACAACATGTTTTTTTTTTTGTTTTTTTTTTTTGGCATTTGCTGATTAAAGTTTTATCGCTTTTATCTCTTCCATACTTTGATATGTTACTGTGTTTGCAGTTCCCTTCTTTTCTACTTTTTGGTGATTGATGTCTTTAGAGCTAGGGAAAAAATTCCAACAAAAAATATATCCCTTTTTCTATTCCCTCTGTTTTAGCTAAACCAATTAGCCAGAGGCATGCTGTGAATACCACTTTTTAATGCCAAATACCATTACACATTTGTTGTATTTCTCCTTAAATTGTTATAATTTAAGACCCTGTCAAAAAAGATGTCTAAAATATCTTATTGACATTTCTTACAAAGATGTATAACACTGCAGTATATTCTCAAGAGGTTTATGGGAGTATACAAATTTTTAAAGAGGCATTTCAGCCAAAAAAGGCTACATTTCTTTGTTTTTGTAAAATTTGATGGTTAGGATGAGCACTTAACTTTTCCTTCCAAACAACTTATTTGTCTCCTTGCTACCTTTTTTGTTTAATAATTTATATAGTTTACTTATGACTCTCTTTTTACCTTGATATGCTTGCCTATTTTCTATCTCCCAAAGGATCCATTTCAGCTGTTCTTCCCTTTGGATTAATTTCAAAGTCTTCAGCTTATCTGTTAATTTGTTGTGCAATTCTCAGTTCATATGTCCCAGTTTATATGTTGTTCCCATGACTTTGCCTTTCTTGTCAGATCAGTATGTAGGTTAATTAGTGCCCCTGGACATTCCAGACTGATGCCACCTCAAAGTAAGGTTGAGGAACAAAAAGAAAAAGAAAAAAGCTCCTCTCTAGAATTGAGGGGGAAACATTCAAGCTATTTAAACACATATGCATACATATAAATGTTTAAATGGCTTGAATGAAAAAATGAATGAATGGATGAATACCAGCACCAGTGCTGAATTGTGGTACTGACTGAAATGCTGGCATCTCACTTCAGCACAAAAAACAAAGAGCCAGCACAATAGACTTCAAAATCACTTTGTATTCACAATGTAAAAACACACAAATAATATGCTGTTTAAATAATATAAGGCAATTTCCCATTGGTAGAATACTCATAAAAATTCATTAAGTCAACTTGATGATCCACTTTTTTTCTTTATTATTTAAGATATTATGCCATTCAGTTTTATTTAGTCGATTACCATGAATAACATCAATCACCATGAAATTAAACTGTGCAGTGGGATGCAATAAGTAATGTTTATATAAAGCATGTTTGATGTTACTTATATGTTCAAATCTGTTCTAAGACACACACTTTGGACAGATTTATACAAAGAGGCTACCAGGTTGGCAACATTGTAATGGCTAGGAATCAAGTACATAGCATGGACAGGTCAGAATTACTTCAATATAGAGATAAAACTACTGTTGCATCTTCTACATTAAGATTTGTTACTACCTATGCTCGTAATACCAATTGTCTTTTGGACAGTGTTCATAGGAATTGGAATATTCTTCAGTCTGACAATAATATTGCTAATTTTATTCCTAATAGATGTATTTTTCATATAGGAATGGAAAAATATTTCAACCATTATAAGCACTGTGACACTAAATTCCCCATACACAAACAGACTACACTGTCAGGTAAAGCTTTATATGGATGTTTTCCATGCTAGTAGAAATTGCTCCAGGGTTTATGATATAGGCTTTTTGCCAACTGTAGCAATGATTGGGTTGTTTACGGACAGACATCCGAACATATAAGTAACATCAAACATAAAAGAATGACAAATGCTTTATATAAACCCTGATCTCACTTCAGCACTCATGAAAACTCAGTTGAGCTCCATGACAACCTGCCCCCCTTTGCCCCATCACAGCTATGGATCTGTTCCTTTTAGCATTACTGTCTCTAGTACATTAATCCCCTACAAACCTTTAGATGTCTAGAAATTTTTGATGCTTTCAGTTCTCATTCTTGTGACATTTTTATTAGAGCCAACTCATCAACCAACTTAGTGCATTTTTCTCTTGCAACAACTTTTTATTATTTTTATTAACTCCATCACCAAAATTTCTTTGCCCTTTTTCCTGCCCATACTTCTGTTTCTTAATTAAACATACATCAATGGTTGCATTAGGATGGCTTTCCATATAGAGTGGCAATTTGGGTCCAATATCCTCTGTAACGTTTTACGCCTGTCTGAAAGTCTCAAAGTCATGGACTCCCAACCCTCTTGCTCCAATTGGCAAAGTTATAATATTCCATGCTATCTGAAGTTTTTTATTCCACCCATGTAATTTGTAATGCTTTTCTCTTATCTGACGTAAGGAGAGGTAAACCCTCAGAAATATATAATGCTAGTGGTGGAATAAACCATTGGACTGCTTGAATTCTATGTGTGATGTCTAAATAAATATTCTCCTGTTTGCAATAGAGGTGTTTTACTTTATGTAAAATACTCCAGAGTGCTCAGGACAATGACCTTTAAATTGTGTCTGTTAAGTTTAGTCCTAAGTAAACTAGCTAATTGGTGTGACTTATAAAAGGCTATTCTTCACACAATATGTCACTAGGTGAATAATTAATTGTTACTGCTTTAGTTTCTTGTATGTTTCTTGTATATCTAGCTGTTGTAGCAGAGCAACAAAGTTCCTTAACTATTACTTCCAAATCCCTTTCATGATCTATCACATGAAGAAACAAGCCAGCTTCCATGTGTAGTGCCAGCTTGTGATTAAATACTTCAAGTGCATAATCACTTATTTGTGTCTGCCTCAACCTAGTGGCAAAGGGTTTAAGATAAATAGTGAATATAAGATGGGAAAGATGTCCCATTTTAATGCCTCTGCTTAACTGAAAACCTCTGGAAAGTCTATTTCCTGTCTTTATTTGTGTTGAGACATTACAATAAACTATTTTATTAGATTTACCAAACTCTCGGAATCCACCACTCTTAACACTTGAAATAAATAAAGCCAACATACCATGACAAATGTCTTTTCAGCATCAAAACTTGACATCAACAATATTTGATTGGCTCTGTTGGCATTTTTTTATCAATGAACTTGTTTTCTAAGGGTTATTGTAGATGATTATACCCAGACAAAACCCATTTTCCTTGTCAGCATACAGGCTCATGATCAATGAGGAGGGGTTTGTTATAAAAGTGCAATATGTATGAAAATTCTCAATAAGATGTACATGCTCCATGCTATCTATCATTTTCTCTGTTTTTGAATATTATTTACCCTGCATCAGAAACATATATTAGTATGTCTGTGAAGTCTTAATGCATTTTACGTGGCTATCATCTCCATTAGTGTAGCATACTTAAAAATAAATCACCCTAACGAAGATGGACTGTGAGCTCTAGGACCAATGTGCTCCAAAACAATAGAAAAAAATGATGTTCCAGTGTCCTGCCCGGAAAGCCATCCCGTGTTATGCTTACAATCAACTGTCTTTAGCATTCTAGCTATAGTTTGCTGAGCAGTCTCTCCTGGAATAAACAGATTTATAATCACGAATTACACTTGTCAAGCTTACATCATGTATATATAAACTTACATTCATTTTTTGTTTTGTATTTCTATCAGGTCTCCTCTCAAAATCCAGATTTCTGTGCAATAACAGAGCGGGACCCTTTGGCCAACTGATGGATTTGAAAACCCTAATCATTTATACTCAGGGTTCCCTAGATTCAAATGCTCAGTGCCATTCAAATGTGCTTCTTGCAGTAATAACTAGAGACACAATTTTCTTAATGCACACAAGTACTCTGTTTCTTTTCACAGGATCTGGCAAGCTATAAACATTCAATGATATCATTGCAAACAGAGTTTGGTACTTTTCTGTTAACGGTGCAGCTTTCCTCGGCAAATGTAAATGTTGCCGCAAAATGCATACCGAAAAGTACCAACAAAAGAGTTCCATTTAACACACAACAGGATTGCAGAATCATTTAAGTTCCAGTTTCTCATGTGCAGGGTAGCTATTTAACTAGAAGGAAATTAAGGTAGCCTATAAAGTTAAGTTTAAAAGCCAGATGAATGATTATTATTCCTGGCCACAGCAGTGAAGGCAATGTACATTGTATGGCCCCCTGGGTAGTCATGCACTGAACTTCACTCAAGTAATTCTATGTATCCCTAAGTGTCAGTATTGAAAAGCTACACCTGTTGTGTGGGGGTATCGTTTATAATTATTATTTTTTACTACTTCCGCCGATTTAGCAGTATGTTGCTTGGAAGAGTATGCCAACTGCTTTGCATGTAACAGGTAATTTATAAACAATGTGACAGGAAAAGAAAGGCATCAGAAACTTAGGGCCGGACCTTAGATTTGCTGGAGATGGTGACATTAGGGTTACATAAATTATGCGTGTGCGCGTGTGTGTGCATGTGTGGAGCTACCCTCCTTTTTCCCAGTGGGTCTAGCACTTTGCTTACCCTTTGAGAGGCCAAGATGTGTCGCAGGCTCTGATTACAACCAGCATGTGTCTCCCTTTTGGCCCGACTGTATATCATTCCATATTCAATAGAAGGAGATTAATTTCATTCCTACTAAATGGAAGTACAGTAATCATCACGTATTTTGCTGTCCTAGCAGTGCAAGTAATTACAGTGGCAAAAAATATTTTGTGGCAACATTTACGATTGCCAAGAACTATTGCCCCGTTAATAGAAAAGTACCCAAAGTTTATTATACAGCAGATAACTACACTACCTACCTTCCTGTCTAGCTTTACCCATTCATTTTTTTCGTTATGCAAGCTACAGATATGTGCTACATTCAAAACAAATATAGATATTATTTTATTTTTGTTGTGTCAACTTGATGAATGGTAATACTGACATCCTAAACTATATGAAACTTACTATAAGCTTATAAATAGCACAAATTAAAAAGCGCACACACACACACACACACACACACACACACACACACACACACACACACACACACACACACCAGCATTAATTTGTGCAAACTTTCAAAATCTGCAACAAAATATTTTAGTTTTTCTCTGGTACACTTTTAAATAGGAGACTATCTCTAACAAACCAGGTACTATGTAGTCAAGGAAAGACTGTTAAGTTTTTCAGAGCATGATTTGTTTCAGAATGTCCCTGCACTCTCCCTACTTTGAATTACTGTCATAGCTGCAGCTAACTTTCAAAATACCTCACTACTTAAATTAAATGCTAAGGTCCAGATAATAATTTTAAAATTGCCACACATCTTTTCCCTGTGCATGAAATATTCTTCAGAAATTACAGGCCCATTTTGTTAGTTAAGTTTTTCACAGCCTTTGCATTTTACATTTGTCTTATACATTACAGCAACAAAGAAAGGTGCTATGCTTTGTTAAACATATTATTTTATTTCATCTGACTCTTTCCTGTTAATTTCAGTTGAGACCTATAATGTTCCTTTAAATGTTTCTTCAGTTTATTTAATAAATAATGCTTGCTCAGACAAGTTCACTCTTTCATATGCAGTAGTGTTTGCTTTAGGATGTTTGAAATAACCCAGTCCTTTATCAGCGTTAGAAAGTACTTAGCATCATGACAGTTCAGCAAGTGAATTTATGTCCCAAAAGTGTACAACAGCCTTATTATACCATGGTGCACATCAGTTATAGGAGTATTTAGTGCCGCCATTTTAGTTTCACTCTGTGCCTATTCTTCTCACACCTGCCACACCAACCCCCCCCCCACATCTTTTCACATATGAATGGCCATATTCTTAAATGAACTACAATGATAACAACTGAGAGTTCCACTTGATGTGCGACTTGTACCTTTGGAGGTTTTTCTTTTTCTGCTAATCCTGTGAACCCCACATGCTTCACTATGGAAGACAAGGGTATATTTTGTTGCTTGTACTCTTTGGACCTTAGGACTTTCAAGAACAGTGCATCCTTGTTTTCTCTTTTTCATATGTCTTTCAACTATGTGATTTATATATATATATATATATATATATATATATATATATATATATATATACACACACACACACACACACACACACACACACACACACAGACACACACACACACACACACACACACACACACACACGCGCATGCTTGCATCAGATACCTACGCACACATACACACAGCCACATGCATAAACAGTCAGACAAGTATCTATATGGGTACATAAACATGCATTGATGTATAGGAAAACATATATGTATAGCAGATGGCTATAGTAAGTACACAGAGTGCTACAGAAAAAAGGACAAATACAAGTTGAGTATTTCATGATTAATAAAAAAAAACATTTCCTCTTGAAATTTCTCTTTATTTCTTTATGGTAACCTCTCATCTCAATGTCTACCCCTACAAAATGCTGAAGTAGTCTTATTATATGTGAAAATGCTTATACATGTGGTGGACATGTATTGCTTGGTTTTGACATGTAGTGATGAAGGTGTAATTTATGCTGAATTCAGGTTACACATGTGGCCTTGGTCTTTACCAAAAATAAAATACATTAAACAAGTCTGTCAATTTAAATTCTTGAATTTGCCACAATTTTAGCAGCAAAATTAAATTTTGCAGTATTTTATTTTTTGAAATTGGAAACAACTTAGAGTACTATGGAAGTATAATAATGCAAGCATATTGGAATCCTTGAGGTCAGATGTAAATTTTATTATAATGAAACGTCTGTAGGGTGGCACATTGGTGCAGCAGTTAGCAATGGTGCCTCAGCTGCTTGGTTCTGTGGTTCATTTTCCATCTGGGGTAGTATCTTTGTGAAGTCTGCATACCAACCATGTATATTTTTACTTGGGTCTCCCATTTCCTCTTGCATCCCAGTGATATGCTATTACGTATCTCAGTAAGCCTCTAAATTGCCAATAGATGTGCATGTATTTTATGTATGTGTTTGTGTTGTGAAGAGGGGTGTGTGTGTGTGTGTGTGTGTGTGTGTGTGTGTGTGTGTGTGTGTGTGTGTGGCACATACATCCTGTGATGGAGTGGCATCCCTTCTAGTGCTAACCCTCTGCACTATGCCTGTTAAGTGCTGGAATAGGATCAGGTACCCACATGACTCTGGGAACAGTAGATGATTATTGCCAGAAAAACAGACATGGTGCTAGGGTGTGTTTAGTTCTTGGACTTTCAATAATTGTTTTCAGTTTTCCAGCTGTATAATGCTAACAGTGAAGATTAGTTGACAAAGGAAGCTTTTTATAGTATGAGAATTATATTATCTGTCAGTTAATAATAATTATCAGAACAAAATAAGTTTAATATCCCAGTATGATTCTTTCCTGAACTGTTTTATATATTTTTACGCTTTTGACTTTACTGAAATCATAAAGAACAATTTAAACTGCCATCTTACAGAAAGCTTTTTCTTGCAACTGTTATCAATTCAGTTTCCTGAATTTGACATATAATGGGAAGCTCTTACTTGGATGGTTGAAGTATAACAAAAAAAAAAGCAGGAGGATAGAATATTCTACAGTGTTAAAAATTAGAGCAGACAAAAATGCCTTTTTACCTGTTAATAAAATCAGTTATTTATTGTCAAACATGCTACATGTTCTGCACACTTAATGTTTTCTGCTACGTTACTCATTCATTGAAGCAGTTCACCAGTGCATTTTTGTCATTGGTATTTTTTAATAAATGCATTGACTGAAGAAAATGTACTGAAAAGCAATAATATATGTTTGCATGTCTATGACTACCCATTCTCAAAATGCCACAGAAATAGTGCCCTCACTATCCTGACCACTTGTTCCTACAAAAGATACCAGGAACTGATGTTCATAAATATGTCAAGCTGAGTGACTTCTCTTTGGGGCAAAAGACTGCTATGTGTTTTAACGTATTACGTATTTCTTTTTGCAACAGTACAGGACACAGCCACAAGAAAGAAAACAGAATATGGAATACACTGAGGTAGGGTAGGCCACCCTAGGGAAATGCATAGATTTTGCTACAAATGCAAACCGTTTCTTATTTTCTGAGGTATACTTTCACTAAAATCTGGCAATATCCAAGTGGTATACAACATGTAGATGCTTTCCCCATATACTAGAGTGTAAGGGGGCTGATAGTATTAAAATACTGCAATTTAATATGTTAAGAATGTCTCAGGTGGTTTTAATGACAGGTGATTTTAGCAAGACTTTTCCTACATCCAGAACTGCTGCACCAGCCATTGAGTCATTAATGATGGAGGCAGTGCTGTTGTTTATTCCATCAAATTTGTTTGAAACAACCACTAAGATCAATACTAGAACCAGGATTGCGCCCCTGTACCACCTCAATAATCCTTCTTCCCAAAACTGGTCCTCTACCTGCAGCTTTCTGTGTGCTAACCACAAGGCAGCCCAGACCCCACAACTCTGATAAGCACCTTATACAGCATGATATCCTTTCTGGTACCATCTCTCATTGGTTGGATGAACTCCCTGTGGTCCAAGACCTCATTCTTCTACAACAGAGCTCAGAGTGCTCTGATCTGCTGCAGGTACTGCTGCTGACACAGTCAAGTCCCCCACAGATAACATGATCATCTCTTCATTATATGCCTTTGTTTTCTCACCCGGTCTCTGCTCCACCTCCTCCCTTTGTATGTCTAGGGACCGACACACTATGAATTTGGCAGCATTCTTACTTTGTCTTCTCTGATGGCAATAGTGCCTACCCTAAGTTGTGAACATGCCCATGCCTTCTCTCCCTCATGGGATAGTGCCAAAGCTGAACAACTTATAAGCAGGAATGTCTCACCTCCTCATATGACTGTCACATGCTGCTGTGAAGGTAGCAGAGACCAACCTTTCCTTCTGCATCACTGCTTGCAGCTCCCCTACCTTCCTACCTAGACACATTGTATTGCAATTCTCCAGCCATTCTTCATATTACTATTATTTGTTTTTCTGGCAATTTCCATTTTTTACATTCTGTCTACAGCAGAATATCCCAGTCTTCTGCTTTTGTGACACTACCCTTCCATTCTACTTTAGTTTAAAGCTACAGTCATCGAGATGTAAGTTTCAAGCTAGATCTGAGCAATGGTGCCTTTCGGAGCTGAGATGTCTGTCACTGCATGGATCTAGTTTATGTACCAAAGCTCTCTGCCCTACTAGCTCCAAAGAACTCATTCCTTGCCTTTGCTGCAGCTAGTTATTATAATTCTGGTCTTGTACTTCCTCATCTTCTTGGCTACTGGCAGAGTTAGCAGTTTTGAAAAATAGTATCTCAGACTCTTATATCTGCCACCTCATCAGTCTCTTTTGACAGGATGTTGGTATCTACATGCACTATTACAGATGCCATTCCCTCCTTTTTGGCTACCATATTGGTTACCTCTTCCCAAATCTTACTAAACTCTGTAAGCAATTTCTCAGTAACCTTGCTTCCACTATTTACATTCAAGGACTCTTAATCCCCTTACTGATGGAGTCTCCAGTAAATTAGACCCTCTGCTCTGTTCTCACTGTGACAATCTACCACTGGACTGGTAATCAATGAGCCTTAATCTTCACCACTGGCACAAGTGGGGGACTTATATTGGGAGGATGACAGGTACACACAGTATTTCCAGATGCAGTTCTCGGCGTCAAGTGCAATTTCTTTTAAGAGCACACAGAGGTCACAGTCAGTCCAGGGTTGGTTTCTCCCTCTTTCTTGACATCCCCAGTAAGGCTCCCCAGTGGCACAGCTATAGGGCAAAGGTCTCAGCTGAGTGGCCAAGCAAAGACTTTCATCACCCTCTCTGTCCAGCCAGTGCTTCATGTCAATGCCCAAGTAGATGACACACACACACACACACACACACGCACACACACGCACACACACACACACACACACACACACACACACACACACACACACACACACACACACACACACACACACACACACACACACACACACACACACACACTCCTGGGAAAGGCTGGCACAGGTTTACTAGCTATGCCCCCTTCTGCCCAAGGTACTTATCACTGCCACCAGCCACCTCCTTATCAGTTACTTGAAGGCCCTTAACAATGGGTGTCCAATCTTACTGTGTATTGTTACTATCAATACAAATGGTAGTTTGACCAAGAGCAAGGCTATGAGGAGTGACCCACACAGTGTCACCAAATAAATATGCAAATACTTTTAGAACCAAAATATTTCTAGACAGATCAACCACAATGAAAGGTTTAAATATATTTAATAATAAATAATAAAAGAAAAAGACAATACTAAATATATATTTACAGTGACATCAGAGTTCAAAATCATAGGAAATATTTAAAACAAAATTGCAGGACAATCTCAAATAAGTAAACAAAAATATCTAAGCTAAGCTTTGCTGTATTCCTGACTATAACTAAGAGAGTTATACTGTAACGTTTGAAGCTACTTACCACAGAGCAAAGCAAATGTGTGGTGAATGGATCCTCTAGCTGATGTTGTCAGGTCAAATAAAGAATACAAAATGCTGTCTCTCCCTCTCTCTCTCTCTCAGAGACTTATTACATTAATGTTTCAAATGTTACTGCTGGGATAGCTTGCAGAATGACATAATTTTTTGTCATCTGATCCTATCTCAGGTAAACCCCCCCACTGCTGAAAACTAGCAGTATTTAGCATCCACCTGTGAAAATACATAGACCTCAGATCTTTTGGCAGATGGTGGAAGTCATAAAACAATTTACATTCCTCCACATTTAAAGACACTACAGAAACCTTCCTAGTTTTAGACATTATGTCTCCTTGCTGCCATAAAGTAATTTAATTTCAGCTATTTTTCTGAAGGCAACCTCCTGTATTCCAGTTTCCACTGTTAAAATATACATTTAAACAGTTACAATAGTGCAGGTACAATTCTCTTCTTTTTCAGTAGAGTACACTGTGGTTACATTTCAAACAGCACTTTGCAAATACCTTTAAGCAGTTTGATATACCCATGACATACATTTCTAATACATTTGTAACACAATCATCTTGTATACATCATGTTGGTATTCACAAACGACATATAATTATTTACAAAATTCCAGACAGCTGTGCTGACAGTATCTTCCATTGTCACACTTCTATATAAATCACGTTGATATCCACAAATGAAATATAACTATTTACAAAATTCCAGATAGCAATGTTGGCAGTATCTCACTTTTGTCACACTTCTTCCTCCATTGAAGACTCAAGCTAGTTTTTCAAGTGACCTTTGAGAAACATTGGGATGAGATTATCTGGGAATACTTTATCCCATTTCCTGTCTTGAGAACCCAGCTGCCTTTGCATTACTGACCCCATTACAGTGCGGCTATGTCATATCATGTGCCTGTAACCTTAGGCTACACCATAGTAATTTGGGATTTTGCAGGCTGCCTCCCTGTAGCCATAGATCCTGCTCAGACTCTTCCTGCCTTTTACTGCAAATACTTAGCACCAGGGCCTCCCTATCATGGTAAGGTTTCATCATGTTAACATGGCACAATTTGTGCCCCCTGCCTCCTGCCCACCAGTTCTACCATGTAGTTAACATCACTCACCTTCCTTGCCACTTTGAATGGTTCCTCCCAAGCTGCCTGCAGCTAGTTGTGCTAGACAGGAATGAGAACCATAACCTACTGCTCTCCAGCATACTCTCTAGCTTGAGCATTCATGTCATAGCAGACCTTTTTCTGCTGTCGGGCTTCTGTCAGGTTCCCTTGGGCCAAATCCATGAGTTCCCTGAGCCTTGTCCTGAGGTTTAGGACATATGCTACAACAGACTCCTTGTAGGATTCACACTCACCCTCCCCTTATCATGAATGAAATCTATAGGTCCCCTCACCCTATGACCATAAAGCAACTCAAAGGGTGAAAAACCTGTGGATTCTTGGGACACCTCCCTGTAGGCTAACAGATGGGGCAAGTATTTGTCCCACTCCCTCTTAAACTGGTCTGCAAATGCCCATAGCATGGTCTCTAGTCTATAGTTTAACCTCTCCAAGAGACCATTCATCTGGGGGTTGTAGGGGGTGGTCTTTAGGCCCTTCACCCCACAGTGCTCCCACAGACAAGCCAGCAGGTCTGACATGGAACTGGCACATATGTCAATCAGTATTTCTTTTGGGAAACTTACCCTGTTGAAAATCTCTATCAAAGCATTTGCCACTTTTTCTGCCTCAATGGAGGACAGGGCCATTGCCTCAGGGTATCTAGTAGCATAATCTACTACCATTAGGATATACTCTTCCCTGTAGAATGTGGGGTACTCGGAGGTCCCAAAATATCCATAGCTACCCTATACAATGACTCCTCCATCACAGGCAAAGGCACCAAAGGAGCTTTCACCTTCTCTCCTGCCTTGCCTACCTTTTGGCACTGCTCACAGGTCCTACAGTACCCTGTTACATCCCTGGAAATCCCAGGCCAATAAAGGTTCTGCATAATATGTCTCTTTGTACAGTTTATGCCCATATGACCTGCAAAGGGAGTGTCATGGGCTATGGCTAAAAGTGCCAGATGGTAGGCTCTGGGCACTACCGACTGCTGTATTTTCTCACCCTCTAGCCCTGCCTCAGGGGTCCACTCTCTATAGAGAAACCCTTTGTCCCAGTATACAGAGTTCCCTTTACTTGAGAATCAGGTGCCTCACTAACTACCTCCTTCAGGCCTTGTAATGCTGGGTCTGAAAGCTAAGCCTGTTTCATCTCTCAATTTGTGACTCCAGCTCCCCTTCCACAGGAAGTCTGGTATCCTCTGACAGTTGTATATCACTGTCAGCCTGGATGCTACTACTAATCACCTCTGCCCTTGCAGTTATTCTGTCCAAGGAAACATTAGCATCCACCAGCAGCTGTTGGTCACCTTCAGTCTCACTGCTACAGGGTAGCTCTCTCCTTGAAGTAACCACCTCACCAGTCCTGGCTTCAAGTGTGCAGTTTGCCTGGTGTCCATCCAGGCTCCCAGACCCACATGCTTGTCTCTTAGCCTGACTGTGTGTAACTGCATGTACACAAGGTACTGCATTATCAGAATCATTCCCTATCAGGACATCTGCAGGCATATCTTCAAACACACCTACTTGCTTCCTTCCCAGTCAAGGTGAACCCTAGCCAAATGTATTTGGAATGGGATCCCTCCTAAAGATCTGACTGGAGTAGACTGCCCAAGCAAGTAGTGCTCCTCTTTAACCACTGCAGGCTTTGCAATGGTTAGGTCAGAGGCTGTGTCTCTCTTAGCAGTGGCCTGTTTCCCATCTACTAAGATAGGATATAACCTCTTGTGGTAGTTTGGTACCCTTGTTGTCTCCAGACAAGTTACTGCTGGCATTCTGTCATTCCCACTTACTGGCACTCCTAATTTTTGTTCCCCACCTTGCCTCCGTGGACATCTATATACTACATGGCCTCACTGGTTGCATTAAAAACATTTAACCCTTGATCCTGGCCGCATACCTGAACTTATGGTTTCCTCTGTTACTGGCGGACTCTTTTGGGGTGGTTTAGGCTGCCCACCATGGGTTCCCTTAGACCCATGAGCAGCAATTTGTATCCCTTTCCTGTGCAGTGATGCCCTGCTTGCTAGTTATAGGTCTTCCTTTTTCCCCATCTCATCTGCAGTATTACATTCCCTATCTGTTAACCAGATTCTCATGTCCTCATGCAAAGAGCTAAGGACTTGTTCCAGCACCAAAATGTCTGCCAGCCCTTCAAAAGTGGTGACATGAAGCCCACTCACCCACCTATGACAATAAGTGTTTAGTTCAGCAATATATTCACCCACACTTTTATCTGCCTTGCACCTATGCTCACAAAACTTTATTTCTGTAAGCTTTAGATGTTAACTTAAAACACTCTAATAAACCATTTTAACAGTATTATAATTTAAGCAATCAGCATCAGACAATTTAAAAACAGCAGTTACAGCTTTATCATGGAGTAAGAGGGTCAGGAACTGTACCCAGAGCCCTTGGTCAACATTATACTGTTTGCATACCCTTTCAAACATATGAATAAAACTATCAAAATGATCACCCTCTGTAAATTGTGGAAGAAATTTACTGACGTTTGACGGCTCTGGGGTTCAGTTATGCCCTTTGCCATTACCTCAAGAACTCTGGTGAAGAGTCAGCATCTCCTTTTCATATTGCCTCTGCCTCTCATTTTCCTCAGCTTCTAGATGTCTCAGAATCTCTGCTGATTCTAATGCCATCTGTTTCTCCTTTTCTTCAGCCTCCAAACACCACAGTCTATCTGCTGATTCTATTTCCAAATGTTTGGCCTCCAGTTCAAGTCTCTTTAACTCCAGATGTATTTTTAAGTCCTCTGAGGCAAGGTTGAACTGTCCATTTTCTGAGAATTGTACATCCCCTAGGCCAGTTTGGTTGTCCTCCTGGTTGCTGGTCTGTGATGCAGCTGTGACCAAAGGTGCAATCATTTCTGCTTTAGTCAAGTTGGCATGCACCAGTCCTTTGTCTTGGCACATCTCAGCCAAATGGCTCTTCACCACCTTTCCATACTCCTCTGCTGACATCCTTGCCTGCTCTCCCTGACTAACTAAGCTAACAAAAAATAAATAAAATTATTGAGATATGAAACTCTGAATGTTCACTGTGTGGCTGCCTAAGAGTAAAAACTCATTCTTTAGGGACTACTGTTTACAGGCTACAGGAGTTCAATAGCCACACCACTGAATCCCAATATGTGGATATCCCACCATTGCTCACCAATACATGTGACGCCCCACCACTGGACTGGTAATCAAGAAGCCTCAATCCTCACCACTGGCACCAGTGGGGGACGTACATTGGGAGGATTACAGGTAAAAGTGAAAGAAAAACCTTTCCGATCCCAACGACAAGGACTAGTGGTAAAAAAGTATACCAAGCTAATTTTCAAGCCAAAAATCCAGCTGATGTGGTGAAAACTAAGCAATTTGTTGAATAAAAGTCCAGTACAGTCCAAATTGCAGCAAAAAGCTTTAATAATCCACAAACAAAAAGAGATAAATGGTCCTACCAGGCTTTTTCAAGTGTGACAAAGACTGTAGTAAATACCCAGCGTTTTTATAGCTGGAAAGTGCAGTTAATTAATTAACAGTGCTGAATGCAATATTTAATTAACACTTTTGTAGTGAAAATACCTATTAACATTACCTAATGCTTTCGTAATAAATGCCTACAAGTGTTATTCACTAATACATAAGCTACAAAAAACCAAACGCTCCTTGAACTTTAAAATGTTTTAAAAACATTGATTTGCTTAAAAATTGTTGAGTAAATCATATAAAACCCACAATTGTACTGTTAAATTTTTTTTTTCTCTGTTTTAAATCTAAAAATTGATCCACTAGTTTCCATTTACCTTTGTGTGTTGGATCAAGAACAAAAAAAAAAACACAAACCCAGATGAATATGAAATAACCAAGAGTATCACATAATTCAATAAATACTGCAATGTATATTATTAAAACATAAACAACCATAGTTTAAAATGTACTTGTTAAATGGTTAAAAACAAAGTGTGTTAAAGCTGTGTTAGGATTACAGGTACACACACAGTATTTCCAGATGCAGCTATCAGCATCAACTGCAATTTCCCTTAAGAGCACACATAGACCACAGTCAGTCCAGGGCTGGTTTCTCCCTCTTTCTCCAGATCCCCAATAAGACTCCCCACGGACACAGCTATAGGTTTGAGAACTCAGCTGAGTGGCCAAGACAAGACCTTCAGCATCCTCTCTGTACAACCAGTGCTTTATGTCTCTGCCCAAGTAGCTGACACACACACACACACACACACACACACACACACACACACACACACACACACACACACACACACACACACACACACACACTCTTTGAGGTTTGATTTATAGACACACACACACACACACACACACACACACACACACACACACACACACACACACACACACACACACACACACACACACACACACACACACACCTGGGAAAGGCTGGCACAGGTTTACTAGCTATGCCCCCTTTTGCCCAGACTATAAGGTAATTATCACTGCCACCAGTCACCTCCTTATCAGCTACTTTAAGGCCATTAATAAAGTGTGTCCAGTCTTACTGTGTAATATTACTATCAATACAAATGGTAGTTTGACCAAGAGCAAGGCTGTTAGGAGTGGCCCACATTGTGTCACCAAATAAATATGCAAGTACGCTCAGAGCTTAACTATCTCTAGACAGATCAGCCACAATGAAAGATTTAAATATATTTAATAATCCATAATAAAAGAACAAGACAACAGCAAATATATATATCTACAGTGGCAGAGTTCAAAATCACAGGAAATATTTAAAACAACATTGCAGGATAGTCTCAAATAAGTAAAGAAAAATATCTGAGCTAAGTGTTGCTATATTCCTGGCTATTTCTAAGAGAATTATACTGTAACCTAAGAACTTACTATACAGCAAGGCAAATGTGGGGTAAATCTAGCTGATGTTGTCAGGTCAAAGCAGAATACAGAATGCTGCCTCTCAGAGACTTCTTAAATTAATATCTCAAATATTACTGCTGGGATAGCTTGCAGAATGACATAATTTCTTGCCATCTGACTCTATCCTAGGTAAAACCCAGCTGAAAGCTAGCCGTATTTAGCATCTACCTGTGAAAATACATAGACCTCAGATCTTTTGGCAGATGGTGGAAGTCATAAAACAATTTACATTCCTCCACATTTAAAGACAATACAGAAAGCTCCCTAGTTTTAGACATTTTGTCTCCTTGCAGCCATAAAGTAATTTAATTTCAGCAATTTTTTCTGAGGTTATATTCCAGTTTTCACTGTTAAAATATACATTTAAATGGTTACAATAGTGCAGGTAGATTTCTGTTCTTTTCCAGTAGGATACACTGCGGTTTCACTTCAAACAGCACTTTACAAATACCTTCAAGCACTTTGATATACACATGACATGCAGTTCTAATTAATTTGTAACACAATCATCTTGTATACATCATGCTGGTATTCACAAATGATATATAATTATTTACAAAATTCCAGACAGCTGTGCTGGCAGTATCTCCCTTTGTCACACTTTTATGTAAAACATGTTGATATTCACAAATGACATATAGTTATTTAATAAATTCCGGATAGCTGTGCTGGCAGTATCTCCCTTTCATCACCCCCACAGTGACTCTTATTATCTTCACTTCCTACTGCCTGACTTTGCCTCCTGTTTACTCTCCAGTTTCACCTCCCAAAACCCTCCTCTCTGTCTGTGCTGGACTTTATTCTTTTTATACCCCTTATATACTTTTCCTATAAGCCTTCTCTACTATTTGCCATTTTCACCCTCCATTCCTACTATCTTTTTTTGCACCTTTTCTCTAATTTCCTCCTATTCTTCTTTTGTCCTTTTTGTGTTAACTTCCATATGGCAGCTATTCATCCTTTGCCCGCTCTCTCTACATCTGCTCTCAACTTTGCCTTCCTTCTACTTGTAATCCTTTTTTGGTCTCACTCTCCACTTACACCATTCAGGTGAATTTGAGTTACCCACATGTCTTGACTCCTATGTGTTTGACCAGATCCTCCTACTGTCTGATTTTCTTGACTGTTAAGTTTTTCCATTCTGTCCTATCTGCTTGCTTCCTGTTAACACTCTTCCCCTGTCATTATGTTATACTCCTTTTCAAGCCAGTAGACTGTCAGCTGCTATCTATCTATTTTATATCACCAAGCTTCTTTGCATTCCATTCCTAGTTTTATTTTATTTATGTATTTTTAATAGGGATAATTTTGAATACTTAGAGAAAGTCCCACATGAAGATGAGCCATTCATTGTAACAATCTGTAGCAATTCAGCTGTGGCTAGTATAATATTTAAAAACGAATGCCAATGTGGAAGCTAAGTTTAAGCTACTTACCTCATTCAAACCTATTGTATTATTTAGCATCAAAACATTATCATTAAAGGGGACGGAGTCTAGATGGCCAACTGAGAGCAGTGAATTTTGAGATCTCCATAAAGTAGTATGATAATATAAGAAAAAAATATTATTTTCAAGTTTAAAATGTCAAAAATCTATAGATAAACTACTAAACTACAAAAATATTAATTTTGGTAGAGATATACAAAAAATTTCCTGTCAAGTAACTTGAAGATATATTGAGTCACTGAATATAAACAACTCAAGGAATTCTCATCCAGATGCTGGCAATTGATGACATCTACCTTACAGGAACTATCTTTGAAGATGGGTGGCTTTAAAATGACTTAGAAAACCTCAAATTAAATTCTCAAAAACAGACTGATACTCTTAAGGAACTATTACAGCAACACTGTACAAAAATAACAAATATAGAGACTTCTCTAAATGACATTGCAGGGAGACTCAAAGAGGAAGAATTTCTGCTTAAACAGAATACATGGTTGCTTAACAAAATAGATGAGTTAGAAAACAGGGAAAAGAGAAACATGAGGATCTTTGGTCTCCCTGAAAATGCTGAAGGAGAAGACATCATTTCATTCTTAACCTGGATTCCTGAGTTTTTAGACTTGAAAGAGAGATTTTCATTTCACTGAATGGGTGCATAGAGCACTGAGTAAACCTTCTTCTAACTCAACAAATACTCCACCTAGATCAATAGTTATAAAATTTCTTTCATTTCTGGACAAGGAACTAATATTAAAATCTGCTTGGAGAAAATCACCCTTAAAATGCAATCAAAGCCTGATAAGGTTTGACAATGATTATTCTTCCAGAATACTAGAACAAAGGAAAAAAGCCTGGCCCATAATAAAACTGTTGAAACAAATCAACATCAAAGCACAGCTGGCCTTTCCAGCCAAGATAAAAATACTTTATGCCAATGAGATGAGAACCTTTAATGTCTTAGAAGAAGCTACTATATTCATCAAAAACAACAATATAGTGTCTATCCCAGAAGAAATGGAATGGATGATCCCTACTCTTAAAAGAATAAAATAAACAAATCCTTGGACTGATGCTAGAAAGAAGAAACAAAAAACTGATTCCAAGATAGCTCTCCCAAAAAATTACTCTTACAACTACATCTCTCAAAGTATCAACTGATATAGTACATCACTTGTCATCTGTTTTTTATTTAAAAAAGAAGGGTTTCTTAAACAACTGAGAAACAGTAATGATTTATTCAGAATGTTCAAAGAGTCCAATAATTCTTCACAAACAAAGGTAGGTCAAGATGGGTTACTATTTACGTTATATATAAGCCAAACAAAGCAACATATAATACATAGACATTTCTATTCCCCTACTTGAACTCAGTGAATACTTATCTTGTTCAATTTTCATTGATTTTATTATAATAATTTAAGTAATTAATTAACTAATTCAACAAGATACCATTCATCAGAGTTCAGATTCAAATGTAACAAATTAACATCATATATCATAGCAGTAACAGTAGAGTGTTTTGAAAAAAAAATGCTGTCGTGGAGACTAATGCTTTCTTCAGTTAAAGTATGATTTAGAGATGTCATGTATATCCTGATTAAATAATAGTAGCAAGCACTTAGTACAAATGTCATCATTATTCTGTCTAAATATAGTTAATATCAATTATGGCAGGTATCACAGCTATGAGTGCTGTTTGATGAATCCTGATATGGTGTGCGTGGATGCAGCCATGTCTGGCAGCTAGTAAAAATGTCATTATTATTCTGTCTAAACATAGTTAATATCAATTATGGCAGGTATCATAGCTTTGAAAGCTGTTTGATTAAGCCTGACATGGTGTGTGTGGATGCAGCTGTGTCTGGCAGCTGTTGTATGTTGTCGTTTTTGTCTCCAGAAAGCTGTGGGTTGCGGCTTGTGATTGAGGTTTACTGATGCTTGTGTATTAGGAAGAGACATTTGGTGTTTTAGCCTGGATACAGGGGAAGGAGGTGGATAAAACTGTGATTTGGAATATTTTGGCAGAGAATAGTTTGTTTATACATTTGCTGAGTGAGAGGCGGGAAGGCTGGAAAAATATGTTTTCTCTTCTTGTGGCAGCTTGTTGAGAGGTTTTTTTTTTTATCTGTTTGCTCTCCATTCTTTTCCTGGCAGCTGCCTCACTGAAAGGGAGGGAATTAGGCTTGAAGCTGCAGTGAAGTGAAGCTTTGCTTCAAGTGAATCACAAGCCTCTGGTATGCAGTACACAGACACAGCAACAGAAACAGATGCTCCTAGGTTGCTATGGTAACAGAGACAGAGTAACGATAATGCTTAACGGCTTTGAGGAGCTTCCGAGATGATCCTCGGCAATGAAGTTTTTGGTTTAAAAAAAAAAAAAATATATATATATATATATATATATATATATATATATATATATATATATATATATATATAAATAAAGGGGCTGTTTTAAACCACATGTACACATATTGATGGTCTCTCAACACTTCGTTTAGTTCATTAAGTTGATTCTTGATAAAAAAAAATAATAATAAGCTCAATTTATATTTAAAATGTATTTTGGTCCAAACACATTAAGGACTTACTTAAGAGTAGAAGTCTGAGTTATTGTGAAAGACTAAGAGCACTTGGTCTTGTGCAGTACCCTTTGCAGTGTTCAGGGAGGTGAGCTTGCTCAGACGTGTTGGTCATATGGGGATAGCTGATTTTAGGGGTGTTTGGGGTTGCCAGGAAGTGCTAGAAAGTCATCAGATTTCCTTCATGGAAATATCCATGGGAATGGAAGGTGTGTTGAGTGGCTCACTGACAGAGTGGCCACTGCATGGAACAGGCTGGTAAAATGGAACAGGACAAATACTGGTTTGGATATTTTAAGAACAGCCTGGAAACACACCACATGAGCTAGTGAATTGTATTCTGACAAAACTGGATGGGGATTGTTGCCCATGCTTGAAGTACTGATATGTGTGTATGTAAGGATGGAAATATACTTAAAACAAATAACAAACTAGAAGGGTCTCATAATTTAAAGCCTATGGACTGTATAAACGTGATTGAAAGGAGCTAATAATAAGAATAAGCATTACAGCTTGTGGTCTCTCAAATAACTAAGCAACAGCCAAAAAAACAAAAACAAAACACACACACACAATACTTATATAATGTATGATTTTAGTAAATCTGGACATAAAATATATAATCATCATATAAGATGAAGCAGCCTGCTGAATTTAGATATTAAAGACAGGATTTAATAACAAGAGCTTGTCTATAATAACACTACTGTCTTAACTTTCATAAATGACATACACTACATTGAACATCAAGGGGAAGCATGATAATTTTCTTATATAAGTAAATATGCATAACAAGTCATGTAATTGCTTTAACTTGAATTGTAGTTTTTGTAACCCATCTTGACCATATATAATACTTAAGCGGTTACCAAAGTAACAAATGTTTTATACATGACATCAAACTGACAAAGTTGTTCAAGAGAACCAATAGAAGCCTGAACTTGAAATGTCACAGAATGTAACAATCATATTCTGAACAAATAATATTGAACTGACAATAGACACTCAGTTTAATAACATGGGCTTCTGTATAACCCTACTGTTTTAACTTGTCATAAATGACATACACTATATTGAACATCAGACAGGTTCAGTGCAAACTTCACCCCCCCCACCCCCAAAAGGGCCCATAACCATACCAGAAGAATGTAGTGCCCCTGAAATCACAGACACTCAGGTTAAAACAGCCCTCTCCAAAGCCAAAAACACAGCATCAATGTGACTGGATGGTGTCCCAGGCTGTGTCCTACATGAGCTCAAAGATGAACTAACTCCTCACCTAAACACACTGTTCAGACCCTACCCAGTTCAGCTATGTTAAGGGCAGATCATGCCTCCTAAACCTGGTGGACTTCTTTGAGACAGTTACTAAGGCTATAGATGAGGGAACGGTGGTCCACACAGCCTACCTAGATTTTGCAAAGGCCTTCGACACCATTTCCCATTCTGGTATTATAGACAAGCTCACCAGCCTGAACATAAACCCCCTACATCATGATATGGGTTGCCAACTGGCTCATGGATAGAACCCACATGGTAAGAGTTGTGAGAGCTAGGTCTGACTCTAAACCGGTTACAAGTGGCGTTCCCCAGGACTCAGTCCTAGGACCCCTCCTGTTCGGCATATACTTCTCAGAGGTACAGGCAAGCACAGGAGGACTATAGCTGAACAAGTTCACAGATGACTGCAAACTAGGGGCTATAATTGACTCTCCGGCTGACACAGACATCCTCCAAAAGGGTTTCACTTAGACAGATACCTGGTGTCAAAACCATGGCCTCAAGCTAAATGCCAAAAAGTGCATAGTCATCCACTTTGGAAAAAACAAAGTACCCACAAATTACCACATAGGTGGTCGCCCCCTAAATACGGAAGACAAAATAAGGGATCTTGGGGACCCAAGTAGATAATAATCTCTCCTTTGATAATCACATTGCCAAAGTGGTTTGAAAATCCTTCTATGTGGCCCACCTAATCACAAAAGGGTTTGCATCCAGATCAAAAGAGGTAATTGTGCCCCTCTACGCATCACTCATCAGACCCATCATAGAGTACAATGCCCCATTTGGGATGTACCTTACAAGACACCTGCAACAGCTGGAAAGACCACAGAGGTACCTCACCAAGAGGATCACTGGCCTCAAACAGGTGCCCTATGCAGCTCAACTGAAAAAACTCCAGTTATATTCGGTTGCATACCACCTACTCAGAGGTGATCTCGGCCTGATATACAAGGCCATGTCCAAGTCAGAATTGATGGACATGCTCCACCTAAAGAAAACCATATCCCCTCGAGCCACATGTTCTAGGGATCTAAACCTCACCACAACAATAAATAGGACATGCTGGAGGGATAGATTCCTGTCCCAGAGACTTCCCATGCCTGGAACAAGATTCCAATCTACATTAGGCAGAACTCCCTTGATACCTTGACGAGTGAATGGGAAACAGGAAGTTTACCCCGGGGATCATTTCTGTGGCTCTGCTGGACAGAGGCACAGGGAACTAATCTAAGGGGCGGCAAAATCCAAGACATTCCAGCTAGGCTTATAAATGCCTTTGGGCAGACAGCCTCGTACCTACCTATGAACCTATGAATCAAGGGGAAGCATGATGATTTTCTCATATAAGTAAAGGTGCATAACAAGTCATATAATTGCTTTAGCTTGAATTGTGGTTTTGTAACCCATTCTGACCATGCATAATACTTAAGCTGTTAGCAAGTTAGCTAATGTTTTATACATGACCTCAAACTGACAAAGTTGTTCAAGGGAAACAATAGAAGCCTGAACTAGGAATGCCACAGAATGTAACAATCACATTCTGAACAAATAGTATTAAATTGACAATAATCACTCAGTTTAACCTTTGTTGATTATACAAAATAGAATGTTTCCATTTAAATCTACAAACTTTCAGTATATGTCATAAAATGGCAATTTATGATTATGGAAAGGGAACTTGTAATCATTAATCACAATAAGTGAATGTATTGTTTTTAACCTATAATTTCACTCATTTTATAATAAGAAATGACAAATGTGAAAATCCTTATGTGTAGGAAATGGGGGGGGGAGACGGATGCACTGATAATTAAACTTTACTAACTTAATAAGTCAGCAACAAACAAAGTGATTACTTAAATGCTGGAAAACAATGAAATATAACTTCTGATATATCCAGTAAAATACATTGTTTTATAAACATTAGGTATAAATATTATTACCATCTATTTATATTAAGTAATACGTTTTGAAAGACTTCATCAGTAAGGGTGAATATGTTAAATAACGGTGTGCTATAATCTTTTACTGTGGTTTTATATATGATACATCTTACTTTACTATGAATGAATTGTTTGTCATCTATCTTTCATGTAAATATTAATTGCTTATACAATAAGTAGACATATTGTATTAGAATTCTGTCTAATCTACAATAGTACTATATCTGTTCAAAATAATATAAATATTGCTTATTCCTGTTACAAATATTCTCCATATGATAATTCAATTTATGAAGCTCAGATGTTCTGGATTGTCAAAGTATGAGTGATAATATGATGGACTTAGGTTTATCCATCAGGTTAGGAATGATTTTCTTTCCATGGCTAGTGCGGATCTTAATTTTGTTAACATTTATTAATTTAAATTTATTTCACAAAAACATTTTTAGTATGCCCGAGCAAAACATCACTTTATTGGTAAACACTCAAAGTATAAAACTGATAATTTCCTTTAAAAGCTCAAACATATACTTTATAGCTATCTGAGGAAAATGTTTAATTGTCACAATAAAACAAAAAATACATAGTCCAAATAACCTAAGATGGATTTCACGTTTCCCAATATCATTCAGGGACAGATTAGTAGGACCTCTCGAATTAGTTTGGAGGACTCCCAATATGAAATAGAGATCAATAAGCTAAAGGCTTGTTTTCAGGAAAGGGGTTATAAAGGTGGGTTGGTGAACAAAATGGTGGATGATAGCAAAAAGTTCAGGAAAAACAAGTTTAAACCTTGGCTAAGACAGGCAGTGGGTGAGCCGGGGTTATCTCTTAGAACCTATAATAGATCAGATAACCCAAAATTAATGTTTACTTACAGCAGTAATATAGATGACATCAGGGGGATAGTTAGTAGAAATTGGAACATTCTGAAAAGTGATAGCAAGTTAAGGGACATAGTGGGTGACAGACCATGTTTTGGATATAGAAGGAATAAAATTTTGAAGGATCTACTCTGTAAAGAGAAGACTATAATTAGTAGAAAAGCATTTAAAGAGACAGTGGGGAGTGAACCCTGTGGGTCTTGTAAAGCATGTCCTTTTATAAACAAGGATACGATATATAGACATCCTGTGAGTGGAAAAGTCTTTAATTTTAAAGCAAAGGCCACCTGCAGGACAACTGATCTTGTCTACCTGGCAGAATGTATAGAGTGTTCCTGCTTTTATGTGGGAAAGACGAATAATATGTTTAAGGTGAGAGTGCTTCAGCATCTATCCTCTATCAGAAATCATGATGAACACAATGCCCTCTATAGACACATTCAGGTGCATCCCACACATAGTTTCAACTTTAGGGCAATAGTTAATGTTAGGTTGAGTAATGGGGGTGGGGACATAAAGCTATTAACAGAGACAATAGAGTCCAAATGGGTCATAGAGCTCTTGGCTCATAGGAGTCCGGGCTTAAATGATGTCATACCCATGAAGCCCGCCCTTAAAAATAGGCGGACTTTTTACTGATTGTTCATTGGCTGGTTGATGGTTTAAGTTTTATGCATGGATGTCATGTTTTTATCTGAAGAAGGGTTGTTACCCGAAAGCGCTCATCTTTGTATCTCTGTGATTTCATTAAACAACTTTGGTTACATAGCAGTGTCCTGCCACGTTTATTTTGGATTTTGCTCATTTTGTTTCACTGGCAGGGTTTTGGTGACAGCACTGAATATATATTTTTCATGGATTTAACTTTATTATCTTTAAATACCAATGGCTTAAACAATCCTAGCAAGAGATCAAATCTACTGAAATATTTAAAACTGAACAAAGCACAAATTGTCTTCCTTCAAGAAACTCATTTCAAAACAAATGACAATTACAAAAGGAATCTGAAGGAATATATGATATTGGTGCAATCCACTTATAAGACAAAGACAAAAGGGGTACCAATTTTATGGCAAACAAATGTGATTAACACAGAAATCATTTATAAGTATGAAGATAAAGAAGGCCTTATGGCATTAGTAATAGTTAAATATAATAACAGAATATGGACCCTAGCCAATGTATACTGGTTCCCAGGCATTTGGAACAGGAACTGTTAAAAAATCACGGATTTCATTTCCAATAATTATAAAGGCAACTTAATATTAGGAGGAGATTTTAACTGTATATTTGATATTTCCTAAACTATGAATAAAAGAACGCTGTGTACATCTGCTATATCAAAAGCTTTAAACAAGTGGGTAGAATCATTTCTCCTGGTAGATGCTTTCAAATTTAAAGAAGATAAATCATTGTTGTTTTCCCATCAAGATCACAGATTTTGTACTAAAACTGGAATAGATAAAATATTTTCTGCCCATGACTTACACTCTAAAATCATTAATTTCTCAATCACTCCCTGCCCCTTTTCAGACCACAATTCATTGATACTAAAACTTCAAAATGGGTACAAACCATTAATCTTTAACTCCAGAATTCCAGCATATATAGCTAACATTAAAGAGTTCAAACCCTGGTTATTATCTAAATTACAGTTCTTTTTAGATATTAATTATACCACACAGATAAATAAAATAATGATATGGGACTCATTAAAAGCTTACATATATGGTAAAACCATAACTTTGTATAAAAAAAATCAGAGAATGGGATTCTAAATTATTAGATCTACAAGCCAAACATTTGTCAGTAAAAGCTGAAAAATATCAAAATTTTTTTCGAGATGAAAAAGAAAGTAGAAGTATTAAACAATAAATACAATGAAATTCTAACACATAAACTAGTTTAGCTTTAGAAAAAACTAAAAATTAATAGCCTGGCCACTTCTCCCAAATATCTACATAATTTATCCACAAGAATCAAAATACAATCAAAAGCTAATAATATTAAAAGTATCTTCCATAAAAAGAAAGGGAAAAATGTCTAAGATATAGGTGACATTCTTGATGATTATAGAGAACATTTTCAAAAAGAAAATATACATCTTGATCAATTAAATCTAGATGAAAAATTTTCTAATATAAAAAATACCAGAAAAACTTAAACTAGATCTGCAAGCACCCATTTCATACAAAGAAATTACAGATACAATAAAAGAGGGTAAAATAATAAAGCTCTGGATATAGATGGCATAATTATGAAAATATATAAACTTTTTCCTTCAAAGATACTATCCCTCTTATATAAAACTCTATTAGAAATTCAGTCACAAGCTTTAATACCACCCTCTTGGAGATATTACTTAATCACACCAATCCTAAAGGAAAACAAATCCCCAAACCTGTGTACCTCATATAGACCTATATCATTATTAAATAATGACTATAAGATATTTATGACAATATTAACTAACAGAATGAAAATACCACTATTCAAAACAATAAATAATGATCAAACTGGATTTATATATCACAGACACACACATGACAATATTAAAGGATAATTTATCTTATAGATTATGTTAATAAAGAAAATAAAGAAACACTCACAACTGGCTTAGATATAGAGAAAGCCTTTGAGTCCCTCAATTGGGACTATTTATTCAAAATCCTAATGCTATTTGAATTTCTTACATCCTTTGTTCATCTCCTAAATAATATACATACAAATAATTTAGCATTTGCCAAGTTAGGTCCTTTTACCTCTGAATCTATACATATAACAAAAAACACTAAACAAAGATGTCCCGTGTCTCCGATTCTATTTGCTCTGGCTTTTGAAATATTGGCAGATTCAATTCATAACAATATAAAAATCAAAGGAATAGATGTTTATGAACAATACAATTCTAAAGTAATGCTATTTGCTGATGACATATCACTAACATTATGTAATACAAAAGAGACATTAGAAGAATTAGATATATCAATTGACAAATTTCACATGACTTCAGGACTCCATTTCAATAAATCAAAATCAAAATTTTTATTTTTAAATAAAAAAAAAGAACTGCAGACTAAGGAGGAATCACATCATAGGGAAACAGGAATTTACCTTAAAATATCTAGGAATTGAGTTATGCAAGGATAATAATGAATTAGTCTCAAACAACTACAATAATATCATCAATACAATTAAAATCTCTGTGGAAAAATGGAACAAAATAATATTAACATTTGAAGATAGACTACAGTTAATAAAAATTATTTTACTGTCTAAGATTCTATATATAGCCTTGGCAATGCAACTGTTACCAGAAAGGAATATACTTAAAGAAATAAATTCATGCCTAATAAATTTTTTATGGTTTCCCAAAAGAAACAGAATAGCTTTAATACATTATATCAGACCATGGAAACAGGGAGGATTAAACTTTCCTGATATAGAAACATATATAAAATCATCAATATCTAAAACAATCTCAGATTGGATAAGTCCAAATTACTCTGCAATTTGGAAAGAATTACTAACTGTAATATCAATAAATGAATTTGATTTACAAAAAAAAAAAAAAATCAACTAACAGATAAAACAATTTGCCATGGCACATATTAGGTATTAGTATACAATATAACATAACTAAACCCACTAAAACTCATATGATTAATTATTACATTGACTCATTTAGGAAAATTATTAATGCAAATATAGATTTAAAAATCTGGTTTGATTTTTTAACACCATTTATAGTCACAAAGAACTTTCCACATAAATTATATAGAGAAATTATTAATTCAAAGAGGAACAGAAAGGATTTGTTTGCTGGCTCCAATGTATCAAAGAACTAAAAGTTTTAGATATGCAAGTAATAAAAACAACATACAAAATTCCACAACAGGACTGTCTAACTTTACAGTGTATTCTGTCATATTCGCAAGATTTAAGTAGAATAATTAACAATTCTTAATTTAAAGAAATACCTAAATTTACGAAATACATATATGAAATCATATATGACTTTGATATGGGAAACAGTATTTTGAAATTTTACAAAATATTGGTAAACTATAAAACAACACCCAAAACCTCATATTGGAAATATATAACAAAAGGACACTCTATACAGGTAACGGAAAATATTAAAACAAATATCTTATTATCGATAAAATATACATCCTTTACACAATACTGGAAAGTTTTTAATTGGAAATGCTTGCACAGAGCATTCTTAACCCCAGACAGAATCAATAAAATTAGTTCTTCCATAAAAGGAATATGTTGTAGATGTGAGCAAATACACAATGCAGATTGGAACCACATGTTTTTTGATTGTGTTAAAATTAAGCCATTTTGGAATGGCATTAATAACTTTCTACAAGCATTATTTAATGATTTATTTTATTTAACTAAAGCTCTTGTATTATTAAATGTGAGTGAAGGTCCTCATATGAATAGGTTAAACGTATCTAGTATGGACTCTGCTTGCAATTTCAAGGAAGTGTATAACAAGAAGATGGAATACAAACACAGTACCAACTTTGGAAGACTTCTAGAGACTACTGAAGACCACAGCATTATTGGAAATTAAAATTAAAGAACTAAGAATTTATGCAAAGCCATTTATCAACAACCCCTGGGGAAAAGTCTTATTGTTGATTGACACTATACAATAATTGATCAGACACTCTGATAATGGATTGGACATACTTATAAAGTAACTGTATATATTAAGATCTGTTATAGTGTCAGGCTAATGTAAATAGTTTACATAGTTATTTAAGATGTTATGTATAAATACTATGGAATTCATTCAAATGTATTTGAAAGATAAAAAAAAATGAGAAAAAAAAACATATCAGTAAAGATTCTATCTTATGAGGTAGTGTTTCTTCAAACTATGAATTAACCAGTCATATAAACTGGAGTCAGATTTATAGACATGGTCCTAATGATCGCTATAACCTGTTAAGAAAAAAACTAACTGCTGCTTCTCTCATAGTAATACCTAACATCCACAAGGAAGAATAATTTTGCTGGTTGTGAAAGTTATTCAAGGGATGTACATTAGTAGTGGCTGAGGTACTCACTGATAACAACAAACAAGATAAAGTAACCTAAAGCAAGTAAATCAAGTGACACAAATTCTGTTGCTTAAAAAAAAAAAAAAAAAAAACACGAGAAGAGAGAAAACATTTAAATAAAATATCATTTCATCACTGGTCTTTAACCTACAAAATGCAAAATGGAATACAGATGTGTTGCAGTTAAAAAGTTATATTACGTAACACTGTTCAGTTTATCCCTCTTTTGTATTTCTTTATAATGAAGAATTCTTGAAGGAAGAAATGTTTCAATTACCAGGAAAACACAGACTCTAGGAAATCTTATGTTTGATGAAGTAAGAAGTTTTTTTGATCCATGTGGATTAGAACTCAAAAATAAATGAGCTTGTTACTGACACAGATCCTGCTATGATGTAAAAAGAGATAGGGATTTTTCTTCTCTTTTGATCAAATGTATCCATCTGCATAATTTCTTCTCTGCTTAACTCACAAAACTTTCCCATTTCAAATGATATCTGCAGAACTGAAAGAAACCCCAAGTTCTGTAGCTGAGGTATATCTGTTTTTTTTTAGTCTGGCATTCAGTAGGAATAGCAGTAAACCAGATAAATTTCAGCCTCAGCTTACAACAGTGTCCGTTTCAGAAATATTTTGGACTTGCTTGATTGTTTCTCAGTGTATAATGATTGTTTGTTAAACAGAGTGGACAGTTTTAGGAAGACTCTGTGTACTTACAAAAAAATATTTATTTTACTTTCAAAATGGATTACCAGTAGCAGGTAATAAAAATTGCTCAGGTTTTGTGAACTGCTATATGTCTGTGTGTCTTGAAGCTTTTCTGTTTAACATTACCTGCTATGTGAATTCTTTGAACTAACAGTTGCAAGGGCATGGCAGCAGTGTATTGCAAGTATTTGATAGAGAATTAAATGAAAGAAAGAAAGAAAAACAAATGGGCATTTCTGAATAACCATTGCATGTTTAGACAGAGGGGGCAGAAAAACATAATCCTAAGAAAAATACTAGAGACGGAAACAATATTTTAGAAGACAATAAGTTTATTTAATGACAGTGGTAGAATTTATAAAAAATATCACTAAAGTTTTAAACTACATTTAGGAATATGTAACATTCAAAAGTCTTTATATTTCTCTTTTTCTTTTTTTCACCTCTTTTATATGCCTTTCAACTGACAATCAGTCCTGCTCTAGGTCTGGTCCCATTGAAACATTTTGCCTTAGAATCCTAGGTGCTATCTACCCCCAGGGTCTAGGGCTGCTCCTTCTTTGGATTGGAAGGGGGGTGGATTGGACTGGAGCAGCCAGAAGCATCATATATGCCTCTTCTGCAGACCACATTTTGTTATATTCTCTAATGTTATAATTTCTCAAAGTGTTTTAGACTTCTAATACCATGATGAGAGTGGACCCCATTCTTAAGTCAGGGTATGATTAGAGTTTATGAAATAACTATTATTTCAGTCTTTGATGATAGCCAAGGCTGCTCACAGAGTGTTCTTGTCAGCAGCAGCAATGTGCTCGGAATTGCTTCAGTCCATTGGTATAATATTTAAGTACAATTGCAAATTCTTTCTTATTGGACCTGTTGTTCTTATTATTACTACTGCAACTGTCTAGGTATCTTTAATCCATGTTTATCTTGCCTCTGCTTGCAAATACTGGTATTTTATGACTTTGCGTCTCTCTTTACATATGACACTGAAATCACTAGGTGTAGCAATTTCGATGATCACTGCTACTTTTGTCTCTTTTCATGTACCTGTTTTTCTCGCATCTATTTTTTTGAACTGTTGGTAACAGGTGATTCCATGTGATATAAAGTTAATCATTCTCTGTACTACTTTGTGGTTCATGTTTCCAGTGCTATACTACACTACACTACTTCTATATTGTTGTGTTTGAACAATCCCCACCGGAACAGTTTTGCCACATTATCCTGTCTTTCAGTATACAGTCTCTCTGCCATGACTGTATCACATCCAGCAGCAATATGTATTACTGTTACCAGTTCTTGTTTGCAGAACCTGCATCTGTCTGTTTCTTCCACATTTTCAAATGACTTTGTGAATCAACGTGTATGTAGTTCACTGTCTTGGGCCATCATTGTTAGCTTTTCATATTTTGGTTTCAATTCGCATCTCCTTACCATTCCTTTGCCAATTGTCTGTCAACATAAAGTTGTTTCTGGAGAGTTCTGTACTTGCCAGTACATTGGTGGATTCCATTTTTTTTCTTCTTGTCTGATCCTTTTCGTTATATTCTCTTTGTTTATTTATTTATTTATTTTTTTTGTTAACACATTCAGTCTACTTGTAGTTTGGTTTCCATTCCTGCTTGATACTGAAATGCTTCTGCTAAACTAAGCAATGATATCTCTTCATGTTTTAAAACTTTCACTATGTTTGGATTTAATGAGGTCAACAGATAATGGATGCAGTCCCATAATTGCAGATCTATTCATGTAATCAATTTTGAGGTGGATTCTTAAGAGCAAGGAATATATAATCTCGGTGCACATGCTAATTTTTATATATTATTTGATAAGAATGAAGCATGTTTTCTTGTTTTTGTGTCTAATTGCTTCAATACATTTTGGGGCTATTCAATCACCCTGGAACTGTAAGTTAGAACAAGAAGAGGAAATTGATTTATAGCTTGGATTTTATTTCTAGATGTCATGGCAGTTTTCAATATTCACTGTAGTCATCTGACATATTCCTTACTGAGCTACATTGTCAGTTGTTCATGTTTTATCAACAATCCTTTATCTACTCCCAAATATTTAAACACTTCCTTCTGCTCAAATTCCTTTAAATCACATTCCTGTCCTTCCTCGTGCTGCAACTTTCAGTTTTCAAATGTTGCTTTTATACATTTATCAAACAAAATCTTCCTTATATCTTATGAGAAAGTTTTAACCATTTGTAGTTGTTTCCAACTCCATATCTACTAAGCTATCCAGTTTTAAGTCATATACAGAAAAAAGATAAAAAGTCTTTAAAAGAAGTAGTTTTCTGGGGGCCAAATTGTAACCAAAGGTTAATTTGTTAAGTAAATAGCTTAATGGATTAAGGCCAGGGCAAAACAGCAGTGGCAAGAAAGAATCATCCAGAAATATCCCCCTTTGAATTTTTATCCATGGGATAATAATTTACCGTTTGTCGTGGCTCACCTACAAAGTGGTTTACCACTGTTCCACAGTTAATGTAATATAACTGATCAGTGTAGGTTATATTTTATACATATTTAAGCATTCTTTTACACATAAATGTAGGATGCTGTTAAATGTTCTATTATAGTAATTCCATGTTATGATTAGATTTTTCCCTTTTTTAGAGCTCTCTGGGTTGGCCTTTTTAGCAGCAAATGATTGTTCATTCCATATGGCTTTCTTTTGTTCCCTTTTTTCTATTGCCATATTGATTTTTTTCTAAATGACTACAAACCGTCTTAATTCCAGTACATAATTTGTTTATTGTCAGAAGGCAAGTTATTGGTCTACAGTTCTTAGGAAGGCTTGCAGGTTCACTCTTAAGGAGGAATATTGTTTTTCCAGTTGATAACCAGATTGGTGTCTATTTGGGATGTGCATAAGTAATTCTTACTCAGAACTAAATTTTTGTGTAAAAATGTTAATACTTTTAGCCAGAAGTTAGGTATGGCAACTGGGCCTGTGGTGTTCCAGCTAGGATCTTTTTATAATTTTGTCTCAGTTTCTCTGGCTGTTACTTCATTCTGCTTATTATCCTTACACTAGAGCTCCTTACTGTTTCTTTTAAATCTAACTATTCAGAATTTTTGTTATGTTCAACAGGGTCTTTATAGATACTTTTCTAAGATGCATCTGTTTTTTTCTTTTTTGGTAGTGTTTCTATTCCTTTTACTTTGTTTCCCAGTTCTCTATAAATCCTTTTTGTGTCACCAATGAATTGCTTATTTTGTACTTTTCCTTTATATTTATCTGTATATCTTCTAGTTTTTTTTCTCTTGTGCTAATAATTTTAATTTATTATTTGCAAAAGTGTATGATAAATCCTGGTCTGTTTTGATACTGTGCTATGCTTTTACCATGTCTGTCTTTTAAATGATTGATCTGATGATCTATTCCATTCTTTGTATTTTTCTAACAGTGATACTTCTTGCCTTTCTTGTTTTATAGTTTTTTGCATTCAATGTTTCTATGGTGGCATTTTACTTATTCACTTTATTTCCTTTGTTACTCTATGTTTGTGTGGTGAAACGTTATTCATTATTAGTTTAGCTGCACAGTAATATATCATATTTATATCTGTTATAACACACAGACTTCTCTTAATAGTCCCGATTACCGTGTTCATCTGTTTTACCAGTTTTCTAGCATTTAAGTCTTATTTACTTACTGTAATCTATTTCTTTCATTTATCTTAATATGTCTATCTATCTCTGTTAAATGAAGCAGGTCTCCCCTTAGATCATTATCTTCAGGACTGAAAGCATTGTCTTTGCTCCCTGTTTCCTGCGAGTATTTTTTCAAAAGTTTCAGAACATACTCCTATGACATATTATCTTCAGATGCACCCTGCTTAATCTGCTGCTCCTCTGTATGGGGACCCATTGTCCCATCACTCTGCAATATTACCAGTGTCAGAGTTGCAACTGCTTCCTGTGCCTTCCCTTCAGCTAGACATTTGTACCGGTCTCCTACAGAAGGCTCCGGAGCATCACCATTTGCAAAATCTTCTTCAGATGCTTCTCACACCACCTCTACCTCTTGCCGCTTAATCTAGGGACCCATTTTTCCATCATGCTGCAAATTTGCCTGTGTCTCCAAGCTAAATTCTTCACTTTTCAAATAATCCATAACTTCAGTTTCTATTTGTTTAACTACTACATTGCTAATTCCCTTTTTTTACATTCTCCTTTGAGTTTTTATATTTTGTATTGTATATTTTTTCATATCACAGATGCCTTTGTCTGTATTTCTCTTCAAATATCTTTGGAGCTGCATATTTTGTATTGATGGCTTTAGCATTCTCCATTGTATATATCTATGCATGTATATGCATATATATATATATATATATATATATATATATATATATATATATATATATGGCACTATTTCAGACCTCTTTCTCTTTCCCATCGCCATGTTTCTTTTTTTACAGCTTTCTAAACATTGTGCATTTTGCTATTTATATATTCTTATTTCTTCTGTCTCTCTTTTCAGGTGGCTTAACATTTTTTGTCTATATAATGCTTTTTATTGACCTATTCTACTAAAGAACATACATTTTTATTTGTGGCTTTTGACAGTTTTATTGTGCAAGTATTTTTTATTTTCTCTAATTTCTCTCTTAATCTTTCTGACTATCCACTATCTGGAAATGTTGGTCTTCTTGCATAATAGCAACAATGCATAATTTCTTTCTTATCCTCAGTAGTCCACTTATTCATCTCTGTCTCACCTTTTTGGCCTCTCAGTTTTTGTTGATTTTGTGGATTACTTTTTCCTTTTACCACATGGGGCCATCCTCCCCCTGAAGCTGGCCTATGCCTGTGGTAGGAATGTTTCCATATCTTGAAGATTCTACACTGCCTTTTTTCTAGCCTGGCATCAGTGCATATATCAGGACATGGAACTTTTTAAATCCTGAAATCTGTGCACCCAGACATGTTTTTTTATTAACCTACCTTTGTGAATGATATGCAGTCTATATATCAGTGTAGTCTTGGTGAGAGTTTGCAAAAATGAGGTCCAGTATGTGAAGGTATTCATCAAGACCTGAGAATTAATCCAGTTCCACAGTACTACACTCTTCTTTTCTTGCTGATTTCAACTCTCCACTTGGACCCTGACTGGATAGAGTTACTGATGACATGTCAGTTCTGGACCAGATGTCAGGTTCATCAAAGATCTTTAAATCAACAAGTAGATAATTCAAAAACCAGATGGAGTCAGTAACTATGAGGATTCCCTGTCGAGCAGAAGGACTAGAAGAAAGTTGCTAATGTTGGCTGGTATTTTGAAAATGTTACTAGACTATTTAACTGTAAACGTCAGTCCCCATAGAGTGAGTAGAGTTTCTGAAATGACTTTTCCAATTAAACAGAATGACAAGAACTAATAGGAAATATATATATATATATATATATATATATATATATATATATATATATATATGGTTTACTATTATAATGTGGAGGTGAGAATGCACCCATATGATATGAAAAATTCAAACTACAGATGATCGAATGTTTCATATGAGTGCATTCTCAATGTTCGAATGTTTATATTAGCGCATGTACTGTGCATTCGCTAATATAAATTCAAAGAACTGTACAGAGATTGTGGTATAGTGCAGTTAGGGAAATTCATCCCTTTCCTCACTGTAGTGCAATCTCGGAGTTGGAATATATAGTTAGCAGGGGGGAGCAGCCCCCTGCAGAGGGGTGCAGGAGGGCTTGCCCCCCTGTAAAAACGTGATGTCAGGTATAGGAGTTTACTGTACGTAAACTCTTATATGGACATCAGGTGGTGTGCTCGAAAACAGTGTCGAATCTGCTGAATTTGATCAGCAGATTCGACATTGTAACTCATTATATTTTTTTTACTTTTGAGGTTTTCTTTTGATATATCTGTCGAAAACTATTTTGACGTTTGACATATTGATAGTAAACCTATATATATATATATATATATATATTGCCTTGTTGCTTTTGTTTTTATTTGCTTCTTTTTGTAGCAGCCTCAGATTAGTATTACGAATGTTATATGTTTCAGGGTTTGTACTAGATATTTAATACAGCTTTAATTCAAGCAAGACATTATATGTGAGGTCAGATCAGAGAGGAGGAAGAATGCCAAACCCAGAATGAGGCAAGGGTACAACCAGAGTTAGGATATAGGTTAAGTGCCTTGGATGTTAAGGTGGGGGGGTGGGCTAATGGAATTGAGAGAGTTTAATAATCCCTAGACACAAAATGAGAGAAGAGGATAAAGGTCTTGAGGAGAGAATAAAGACATTGGTAGTATAAGGAAGAGGATGCACTGTGTCACTAACAATGAGATTGATCCTGTTCCCCATGGGGATCAGAATCTGCCAGGACAAGACATGAATATTCCAAACTGTAGGATCCAGAGGGAGCAAGAGATGACTGAAGCCTTAGAATATGATGGGATCAGGCTGGTGCAGGAGTCTACCATAAAGGGTGGAATTCTGGGTAAGGTCCTAACCAGTGTAAAAGATGTCATGGCTGCCCACGTTAAGGCACCATTAGCCAGTAGTGACAATGCTACTGTGTGGTTAAAGAAGGGGGAAGTATAAATAAAAATGTTGAAGACAACGATGTGAGATCTTAGAATAATGAATTGTAGTGTTTTGCAGTGGTGGTGAAGGATAATTCAGAAGACTGGGAGCTAATCTAGGGAATAAGCAAGCTATACAAGTGGATTAGAGATACAACATTTGGGGCTATGGATAAGTGTTGAAGGAAGGGAATAAGGCAACCAGAGAAGAAGGCCAATGTGGCTACGCAGGAATGTGAGAGACTAGCAGCTAGGGCAAAAGATAGGCTCATAAGGATAGGCTCTCAGGAGATGGAAAGGAAGTGATGTGGAGATAGAGGAGGTACAGCATAGAAGCCTAACAAAATAGGCATTAAAGATGTTAAGGGAAGCAAAGGCATAACACTTTAAAGGAGTAAGCAGAAGTAATCAAGAAATGAACTAGAACTTTTTTAGGCACATGACAGAAAGAAGTAAGGGACAGAACTGCCAGGCAGAGCAAAGATAGGAGGCAGATCACAGATGATTGGGAAAAAGTTGTGATATTGAAAGAATGCTTTGTTTCAGTCGTCTCAAAAATAATCAAGGGGAGGGTGTCATGCTTGAAGTGAAGCAGGGTAGAATGGAAAGAGCTGTGAACAGACACTAGGCTAGAAAGAGGGAAGATGGTCGGAGGAAACTTGTTGCACTTTTGGTGGATAAAGCAGAAGGACCAGATGGACAACCTCCTGAGGAGGGCCTTTATAAACCTGACTAGTGTTTATTTTATTATTTTATTTATTTTTATTTATTGCATTTGTTAACCAGGAAAGCCCACTGAGCCTAGAAGAGCCCATTTTCAGTGGAGGCCCGGTGAGAAAAGCTCCTCATTACATGCGTACACAGTAGAAGATAATAAAATACATAGATCAATTTTGAACAGTACTAAAACATTTGATAGTTACATCCAAAATGGTTACTAAATACAGTTCAAATTAATTTTGAACACTAATGACATTTCAGTAGATACATAGATGAGCCCTTCATACATGCAAATGAATACTAAATACATGCAAGTGTAAATCTGTTGACTACATAAAGTGAAGAGTTTAGGCAGATCTTGCACATGTAAAGAAGTAATTGCACAAAAGTAATAATGTTTTGCAGTCAAATAAACTTATGGAAGTAGTGATACAATGTGTTAAGACAGGGGTCAGGTTTTAAGGTTGTCAGTAGGAGGGTAGTGTGTTACCAGATTTCCTGATAGAGGTCTTCAACTTATAACTGGCTAGTCCAGAAGTGAAATTAGGACCAAAGGGCAGCAACTGAGGTGCCATTGTACAAACTGTGAGGAGCAGAAAAGCAAGAAATTCCAAGGAATGACTGGTCTGTCAGTTTAACAGCAATAATAGGGGAAGCCGTAGAGAAAATCCCAAGGGAAGCCTGGAAGCTTTTCTGAAGGACAACAATATCCAGAACAAGAACCAACATGGCTTCACAGTTAGAAGGAGTTATTCCTATTCCTCTGTCCTCGTCCAGTTTTATGAGTAGGTGTAGTTTCTCTAAATTTTATTAAGGCCTTTGGTTCTGTTGTACAGAGGGTGAACAGGAAACTGAAGGGTGTTGGGGCTTTGACCAACACTGTGGAACAGGGTAACTACATAACTGAATGGTAGAACTGAAGTTTTATGGTGACAGAGACAATGTTAGAGATTAGGGAAGTGACCACTGGTGTAGAAAAGGGGCATTTTATGGGTGCAGTACTCTTTGGTGTTTTTGTCTCAGGCATAGCCAGAGAAACAGATAACAGGATCACTCTCACTCCTGCTGACACAGAGATGGGCGAAGCAAAGGAAGATGGGGAAGAGTCTAGACAAAGATCTGGAGAGGGAGAATCAGTGGGCAGAAATATGGCATTTGTGGATCATTGCAAGTAAAATCAAAGCATTGAGCTTGGACCACATCAACCCTTATATGAATTGTTGTCTGGGAGGAGTGGAATCGATATCAACAAAGCAGGGATGTTATTTGGGGGAGTGTTGATTACTCCTGTCTTGAAATCAGTGAGAGAAGAGTGAGAGGGCAGTGGTGGCAGCAGACATATTGTAGAGGGGTATATTCAGCCAATAGATTCCAAAACCAGTGGGGTAATGCTTGCAGTGTAAATGGTTTGGGCCAGAACAAACCATGAATACTGTGTGCAGCTATGCAGAGCATATAAAGGAAAGGACATCATTTAGAGACATGAATTCCTGTATGTCTCCACATTTTTGGACTCTCCAGTGTGAGTATGGTCATTTTAAGCAATTACTCATTTTTTTCTGTATTGGGATCTAATCAAACCAGTTTAAGTAAAGCAACAGTTTTCATTGCTATGTATGTCTTTGTATTATATTCAGGTATCTTACATTCTGTCATCTAGTCAGTGTGTCACATTTCAGTACAACCCATTTCTTTCTGGACCATTTAAGTCCTGACCTTTTACAGTGTAACATCTGGTTGGGTTATTTCCTATGACCTTGAGTGAGGGATGTTTTTGATAACCAACCACAGTAACCAGCACAGGTAACCAAAAACTAAGGGTAATACTACTCAACGCCAGAAGTCTCAACCTCAAAATGCGCACACTGGAGGCTCTCCTCAGCATGGAGAAAATCGATGTTTGTGCAGTGATGGAAACCTGGTTCAAGGCTCAAGAGAGCACCCCAGCACTGCCAGGTTACAATTCATATCATACCTTCCGGCCTCAGTTACCGGATCGCAGTACAAAGGGCGGAGGTGTATCCATATTCATCAAGGATACCCATATCTCCAGGTTAGTAGTGCAGCATGATGCCCCAGAGATCATCCATGCGCAACTATCAGCAGGCAAAACCACATTTCAAGTCGTAGCCAGTTATAGATCGCCCACCATGTCCCAAGATGCTCACTCTGCATTCCTTGAGACATTGGAAAATATAAAGGTTCTACCCAACACCATAATCTTGGGTGATTTCAACTACCCTGGTATAGACTGGGCGAACTACCAATGTTCCAACTCCTATGCTCAGTGATTCATAGAATTTATAAATTCAAATGCCCTTGAACAACTAGTATGTTCCCCCACTAGAGGGGACAACATATTGGATTTAATCATCACAAATATGGGCGCCCATTGTACCACACCCATTATCACTCCCTCCTTGGTCAGATCTGACCACAAACTGATAACCCTGGACATCCTCACCCCTCCACCTCCCCCAGTCACAGAAACCATAGTCAAAAACCTTTCCAAAGCAAACTTCAAACTACTTGCATCCAAAGTGGAAAGCTTCACTATTCCCTTGCAAAAGGATAGTAATATACAGGATGTGGAATCCTACACCAAGGCACTCTATATGCATCTTCAGGATTGCATGGACCGTGCTATCCCAAATAAAACCAAGACTCCTTCCTCAAGCATGAAGAAACCAGTCTGGTGGACCCTGGCCATAAGCAAACTTTACAATAAAAGGAGGAGACTTATACAGAAAAAGGCCAAATCTCAAGTAGAAAAATCATCCCTGATCAGCATTAGTAAGAAATTGAGGGCCCTCATCAAGTCAACTAAAGCTAATTTTGAAAAGAAAGTTGCCAAGGATGCCAAGGATAACCATAAGGCCTTCTATGGCTACGTCAAAAACCTAAATGGCAACGCTCAGGTCTGTTCTGAGCCAGTACAAAATGGAACAAAATACACTGACCCTTCTGACATTGCCAACATCTTGGCTGACAGGTTCAGTGCAAATTTCTCCCCCCCCTCACCACCTACAGGGCCTATTACCATTCCAGGGGATTGTGTAATTCCAATTATTACTGATACGTTGGTTAACAAGGCTCTATCTAAAGCTAAAAACACTGCATCCATGGGGCCAGATAGTGTCTCAGGCTGTGTCATACGTGAGCTCCAAAAGGAATTAACCCTGCATCTTAATACCCTGTTCAGTCTCAGCCTCTCCACAGGATATGTGCCCATAGAATGGCGCACGGCAACGGTGGTCCCCCTACACAAGAGTGGGGCCACAACTGACCCTGGGAACTACCGACCAATAAGCCTGACCAGTCTGATCTGTAAGGCTATGGAGCGAATCATTATGGAACTCATAAATGGAGAGATTGGGAACCTCCAGTCACTGGACCCCACACAGTTCGGCTTCGTCAAGGGCAGATCATGCCTCCTGAACCTGGTGGATTTCTTTGAGACAGTTACTCAGGCTATAGATAAGGGAAAAGAGGTACACATGGCTTACCTTGACCTTGCTAAAGCATTTGACACCATTCCCCATTCAGGTATTATTGATAAGCTCACCAGCCTGGGCATAAACCCTTATGTCACAAGATGGATCGCAAACTGGCTCTCAAACAGATCCCATAAAGTAAGAGTAGCGGGATCTATGTCCAAATCCAGACCAGTAATGAGTGGTGTGCCTCAGAGCTCTGTCCTGTGGCCCCTCCTGTTTGGCATATACTTCTCAGAAGTACAGGCAAGCACAGAAGGGCTGTGGCTCACTAAGTTTGCGGACGACTGCAAACTGGGTGCTATAATAGAGTCTCCGGTTGACATGGAGATCCTCCAGAAGGGCCTAAATGAGACTGATGCATGGTGTCAAAGCCATGGTCTCAAGCTAAATGCAAAAAAATGCGTAGTAATCCCCTTTGGAAAAAACAAAGTACCCGCAAACTACAACATAGGAGGTAATCCCCTGAAATCTGAAGAAGAAACAAGGGATCTAGGGACCCAAGTAGATAGTCAGCTTTCCTTTGATAACCATGTTGCCAAAGTGGTTAGAAAATCCTTCTATGTGACCCATCTGATCACAAAAGAGTTCGTTTCAAGATCTAAAGATGTAATGGTGCCCCTCTACTCTTCCCTCATCAGACCCATTATTAAGTACAATGCACCAATTGGAATGTACCTGGCTAGACATCTCCAGCAACTGGAGAGACCACAGAGGTACCTATCCAAGAGGATTACTGGCCTCAAACAGTTGCCCTATGCAGCACGATTGAAAAAGCTAAGACTGTTCTCTGTTGCATACTGCTTTCTCAGAGGTGATCTCTGTCTAACGTACAGAGCCATGTCCAACCCAGAATTGTTGAACATGCTCCATCTTAGCAAAACCAAATCTACTCGAGCTACACGCTCTAGGGATATAAACCTCAACACAAGAATGAATAGAACATGCTGGAGGGATAGATTCCCTTCACAGAGACTTCCTTTACTATGGAACAGGGTCCCGATCTACATAAGACAGAGCCCCTCACTATCACTCTTCAAGAGGAACCTTGATGAGTGGATGGGTAACAGAAAGTTCACACCGGGGATCACACCAACAGCACTACTAGATAGGGGCCAAGGGTAATAGCTGCTAGTACAAGGGTCTAGGGAACTACTAAAGGGGCGGTGAATACCGCACAACATGGCTGGGCTAATATATTTCTTCGGGCAGATAGCCCAGTACCAACCTATGAACCTATGAACCTATAGTGATTTGCTGCTACTATCCATTTTAATTCTTAAAAGTGATGCGTTTCTTTGACAGTCACAATAATATGGTATTTTTAAGCTTTGTGAGTTGTCTGTGTGCAATACAGATCTTCATGGTGATTACTGATCACTAATTCATACTGTCACTAATCAAATATTTATTTTCTTTGACCAGGATTAAAGATGCATTTTAGTGAATTTAGGGCATGCAGTCAGCCATGAATTATTAAACTGTGATTTATTGAGGTTTAAAGTGTTTTGCTCCCATTTATAGGTGTATAATTGTATCTAGGGTTAAGTCCCACAATGTATTTGTTTTACTGTCTGGTGGTTGGCACAAAGGGTTAAGGCTGTGAGCTGTGGTACATGGTTTGATTCTCTCAGTCCCTGTTTGCCTATTGTGTAACCTTGAGCAAGGCACTTAACCAGACATTGCTCCAGGGCTTCCTGAAAAAAGGATTGTGTGTCCAGTAGACCTACCTAATCAACAAATGAGTATTATTGCTTTTGTCCCTTATTTATTTGAGTGATTTTAAACTAAAAGGTGTGCAAACCTTTTTTATTACACAATGGCCTAAACAAGTTTAGTGTATTCAAAAGTGATGTCATCTTAGGGATAACATAAGATGCGTCCACAGACTTTGATGGATGCATCATCATGTATGTATAATAGCATGTCCATCAAAGTCAATGGGAATATTTCACTTTTTTCCTAGGTTAATGTAATTGAAGTCAAAATTTACTTTTTTATCTTCAGCAGCAAGAACCTAGGTAAATATTTTTAAGCTGTTTAAAAAAATAGCAGCTGAAAACATTTGCCAATTGTGTGAAAATGTTGTTTGCCACTTTGTACATCACGTGCCAAAGTGCTGCAGTATATATATATATATATATATATATATATATATATATATATATATATGCATTTTAGTTTAATAAGAGCTGATTATTCTTGGAGACGATCAAGAAAGGGGAGCCTCTAGTCTAAGGTTTTCAGATAGGGAATGAAAGACATTCTACCTGAAACAGATGAACCTGGAAGTGGGTATCAATAGAAGAACAGGTGATCGGCAATCAGTGCTTTTCATAATTAACTTAAATACAAACCTAAGATATTCAAAGCACAAGAGTCTGGATTTCAGGGAGATATACTTTAACTTAGTGGGGCATTGCCTCAGGAATGCTATAGCAAGCAGGAATTAATGCACTTAGGACTAATGACTGGGATAAAAAAAAACCCACAAGAAAGCAGCCATTGTAAAAGCAATCATTAGACCCTTGCATGAATAAGGCTGCCACCTTTTCAAATCAGCAAAGTGGGACATTTTTGTAGAAACTTGAAAGTTTGCAGGACAAAACATACCTATGGCCAGTGCAAAGGATATAACTTCACCTTATTGCTAAAATAAAAGCTTACTTTATTGCCAAAATAAAAGCTTATTCTTGTAGCATTTGAGTTGCTTATGCTATTTCATATAACATTTAAGTGTTGCAGATACAAAACAACTGTTTTATGCAACTGTTAAAGAAAACTTAGGAAACATTTTTTTTGTCTTAAAATCTGCCCAAAGAGGGACTGTTCCTTACAAACAGGGACAGGTTGTAACCATATTGCATGAAACAAATTAGCAAATTAAAATGAAGGAAAAAACTCCCTTTGCTTCTCATCTCAGGTGGCATCAAAGGTAAGGGAAAACATTTATTTTTAGAAAGTGGCATTTGATGGTTATTGCAAACAAATACAAAGCAATGCATGCAGGCAACAACATTTATATTCAATAGCATCATATGTGGACTGATCAATATAACCCTTGTCAGCTATGAAGCCAATCAATCTGCAAAGCTGTAGAGTGTGATCCTAACAGTTACATGTATACTTTACAGAAATCAATTTGAACTCTGTACAAACTAAACTGTTACCAGACAAAAAAAAAACAAAGCAAAAAAAAAATTATGGTACAAAAGCCAGCCTTATCAGATCCATTAGTATCTCTTTCTCCAAGGTTTTCTGCCTTTCAGGTAGAGGGAGAGAGTCTTCTCTGTTCCCAGAGTTCAGACTTCTCTTCCCTGTTCATTTATACCTTCCCAATCCCATCCAATTATGCATCCAGATCTTCGGTCACCTGCTCCCCTGGGACAGCTCTCCAGACCACCTAGCAGGGTATAGTAATCTCTCCCAATACCTCCCTATAACATCCCACCAAGGAAATTCCTCAGAAGAAGAAGTACAAAGGAGGTACTTAGACTCTCCACAAGAGTCTGTCACTGAGGACACTGACTTTGATGAAGGGGAAGGGTCACCCAGATCACCACCTAATGATGTCTCTTTGGAGATATCTTAGAAATCCTAACTCCTAAACAAAGGGATGGTTGGTCTCCCCATAACCCTTCTCAAGAGGATTTGGTGTTCCTGGAGGTCTTTGGCACCATCCCATCTACCTCCTGGGTGACGACACCCATCAGTGAGCTCATTGATTTAGTCTCTTGGTGGGCGTGGAATGAGCCTGACATGACTCAGCCAATCGCTAAGAGACCAGAGAGGATTCTGGCACCACCTAATGACAGACCACACTGGAGTAAAGGAGTACCCATTGCTCTCTGTCCACCCCCTAACAGGGAGTCTAGGGTGCTGGACAGGTTCAGGAAGCATGTTTATACTATACTTCAGGACCCTTGCCCATAAGTTGCTGAATTATTTGGGTCATTTAACAAGAATCCAGAGGAATTTGATCAAGGAACTTTCCAAATACCTCTCTCAGACCATATCCTCCAAGGTAGAGACTACTATTTCCTCATGGTTGGCTACCCTTCAGGCTATTTCAGATTTGTCTATGAGGCTTATCTCCCACATGGCTGAAGGTACCTCACTGGTGCAGATCCAGGCATTTTCATCAGGAGACATGCCTGGATGCACTTATGTGATTTTGCAGAACCCTTCAAATCTTCTTTCATCAATGCTCATTTTGATGGAACCTCCTTATTTGGCCCCAAAGTAAACTATACACTCAATAGGTGTGAGCAGGAAGGGAAAATCCGTCTGCTGTGGATGAGCATTTTTTGACCCTTCAACAGACCTTTTCTAGGAACCAAAAAGGCGGATGGAAAATGTGGTTCAAAACATTCTAGGGCCCCTTCCAAGATCCATGTGGAGATAGTTCCTGCAGGGGCAGAGGGGGGAACTCCAGTGGAAGACGCTGTCCCCATGTTAGAGGTGGTCTGCATAATCAGTGATCTAGGGATACCTTCTCTAACAGATCCTATCAGTGTTCCTGAAAGGAAGCCCCACTGTCCCTCTTTGGAGGCAGTTGGGAGTCATTATCCCTGCACCAGAAAGTCTGGACAGAAATAACAAAAGATTCATGGGTGAAGAGGATAGTATTCAGAGGTTATATAATACCATTTTCCCATCCACCTCTACTAGTAACAAACAAAATCACTGATGCTCCACCCAGTCAGAGCGAAGCAGCAAAACTAGAAATAAACAAGCTGCTAGAAAAAAAGAGTCATCCAAGAGGTTCCCCGGCCCAGAAAGAGTCTAAAACTTATTTAAGATTCTTTTTTGAGTCAAATAAGACAGGGCACTGGAGATCAGTCTAGGATCTCAGCAAACTAAACTGATTAGTTCGGCATACAAAGTTCCATATGGCCATGGTTCAGTCCCTTATGCCATTTCTGCACAAGGATGACTGGTTGTTCTCAATAGATCTTCAGGATGCATATTGTCAAAGCTAAATGAACAGATGATCCGGATGATATCTATGCTTCCAGCTGGGAGCGAATCATTACCAATTCAGAGCACTGCCCTTTGGTCTCACCACAGTCCCCAGGGTATTTACCAACTGTATGGCAGTAGTTGCAGTTCACTTCAGACTGCAGGGATTCCAAGTGTTTCCATATCTGGACGACTGTCTCCTGACCGCTCTGCGCCGAGTTTGTAAAGTGGAACTGTAGGGAGTTTGCTTACTCCTGTATTTGTATTTATATATCTTAATAAGAATGTTTTTGCCGTAGCATGGATGAAGAAAGTGCCGTGAAAGTGTGTGGGCGAGTTCGCCCACTTATTCAGCAGTAAGTAATAATGAGCAATTGTTATTCAGCTGTCTTTTGCTGTGCAAAAAATGTTACTTTGCAGGCTTAGTGCTGCGAGCGCAGTTTATTAGTGGAATTGCCCCAAACTGTTACTAAAAGGTTATTGATAATGTTGATGTATATATGTAAACTGGAATTTTGATGACTTGTGCCAGTTATATGCTCTTCTGCGTAATGAGTCAAAAGGGATGGCTTAGCAAATGTGATGTTAATTTTAGGAATGATTTGACTTTGATGGGTCACTGTGGCAAGCTTATTGGCACATAAATGTCTTGACTGTTGCGGCCCATATTTGGGTTATTTGTATGCAAAACATAAGTGTTAAAAACTGTCGTGAGGCTGTATGGCTAGGCTTTGTAAGGTCCTCTCAGATCAATAGTCATCTATGCACTGATAAGTTTCGGCATATCTTTCAACTGTCATTGATTTTTCTGAGATTTTGATTAATTTTAGCTCTGTCTTTCTTGAGCTTAAGCTGGTGACCTTTGGAGAAGAGGTGGTGAATTATAATCAAGTAAATAATGACAAAATTACAGGTGCATTATTTCATTAAAACGTATATTCATACATTTTATTCTGTCATCATCTCACGTTAATAGTACTAGCATTTAAAAATGTCCTTGATTGTCCCTGCATATTTCTGGATTTGTCTTTATTTCAGTTGAGTGCTATAAATTTAGTGTAGTAGAGTTAAACTGTGATCACAATGAAAACTGGTATTCAAAATGTGTTATAATGTGAGGAGATGAAGATGCCAAAGCTGTTATTCAAATACATACTGTGGAATTCAGTTAAATACTGTGCTAGATTGTGATTATATTGTGAAGTGTTTGCCCAGGTTTGAATGGGCAAAATAAATGCAGTGCAGGATGTTAGATATGATTAAGAACGTGATAGAATTTGTAAGAACTAAATGCCAGTATTTGTTCAATTGCATTTTTTGTGATCTTAAATACCTGTGTTATTAATTTGTTCAATTACAATTACATTTTTTTGTGATCTTAAATACGTGTGTTAATTTTTACCTAACTAACCTTTTAATTAAAAAAAAAAATTATTAGCTATTTCGCAAAGTATACTTGTTAGAATTTGACGTGGGGGGGCACCTTGGAAAATCTGGATTCAACAAGGGAGCCGAGAATCAAAAAAAGTTTGACAACCACTGCCTTAACCCAATCCCTCTTTGAACCTTCGGCTAAGTGTGAACTAAACTTTTTGACCTAGAAAACTGTTTTCCTAGTTATTACTTCTGCCAGAAGAGTGTCTCAACTTCAGGCTCTGTCATCTCAACTTCCTTATTTGATTTTTCATAAGGATTGTGCACCGTTATGGACAAGACTTCCTTTCTACCTAAGGTGGTGTCAGAATCCAATATTAATCAGGTTATTAACCTTCCAGTCTTTTTTCCAAATTTCTCAAACAAAGAATATATGTTGCATCTCTTGGGTGTTCATAGACAGTTACATTTTTACCTTCACAGAACCAAGAATTGAGGAAATCTGAATAATTATTTGTTTTCTTTTCTGAATCAAAATTAGGAAAACCAGTTTCTAAAGTAACTTTAGCTAAATAATTGACTGACTGTATTACCTTTGTTTATGAAAAAACGGGTTGGCCTGTACCAAAACAACCAAAAACCCATTTCACCAGGTCTATGACAACTTCTTTAGCCTTTTTGTCTAGAACTTCTTTGGATGATATTTGTGCAGCCACAACTTGAACTAAGCCTCATACCTTTATTGCTCATTGCAAATTGGATCTGATCTCTAGGGGAAGAGCAACCTTTGGCTTGGTCATGCTCAGGAATATCCTTCCTTAGAGTCCTCCTGGGATTTAGGAAGCCGAGGACTCTGCCCAAACAATTGTGGAATGAATGAAAATGACAACATCGTATAAAACAATGATGTACTTACCATAATTTTCCATCTGTGTTGTCTATTTTCATTCTTCATCAACTTACCTCCCACCACCCCCTGCCTTTGCTCTAATCTTGGAAAGATAGAAGGATGTTGGGGGAACTGTTGCTCCTTTATTTGAGGCCCAGATTCTGTTAATTCTGATTCTCCACTAATCTGTAGGTCTGTGGGCAGTAAACTAGATCTGAAGTATGTTAAGTGACTGGGGCATTATGGCTAAATGGAGGAGCTCAAGAGTTTTAGTGTCTAAGATCTGGAAGAAGCAACTCAAATCCTTTGTTTAGCTCAACAGATATACATAGCTTCAGTTGTCAAGCTTATAACCTCTTGGTCTTCAAACTGCTTGACTACTGCAATTTTGTTTTTATATTCTTTGCTTCCTCTATTTTGCAGGAAGTTAATGACTGGCTTCTTTTGACTACAAGGAGACGTGTATTCCATAATTGTGGACAGTGTTATACAGTATCTGCTATATTTTTTCTGATATTGGTATTTACTTCAGTAATAGGTTTTCTGATGTGGTGTTAGATTCACCAGTGGTACATTATAGGCATAAACTTTCAGATAGAACCAGATCAAGCACTGCCTTATAAACTTGTTAGAGGTCACCTCCAAGTAACATGAATGGAGCAGAATACAATGACTATTTATGAAGTCTTTCTGAAGTTGAAGATTTCCAGTCCTAGAATTTTAAAGTAAGAAATCATTCTACCTTTTCAAGTTATTTCAGGTGACTTGCTCTAAGGCCACAAAACACACTACTGTATTCAACAACTTGTTGGATCTTTTGAGATATATAGTGGTAAAATATTCACCATGAAATGACTATGCATGCTTTGCAGAAGTAGCTAGACTACAGAACACATTTTCTGATGTTTGTATGTTTAGAATGGTTAAAGTTTAAACTGTTGTCTAACACTCTCCCTAGATCTTCAATAGTGACAGTGTCATTTTTTATGAACTGACCATCTAGTGGCATAGTTAAATTTTAAACTCCTCATCACCCTTCTGTAACCTACGGGAAGCTCAGAAGGTAGAGTTTTTTGACATCTTATTTGAATTCTGTAGGCTGATACTATCAGTCCAGTATTGTGAAAAGTGAAAAATGCCTTCTGGCATCCTGCTTGCTACAGGAAACCCAGGAGATCATATTTTTTTTACATCACTCTGAGTTGATAACCTCTCAGCTATGTTCAACGTATCACAGGGAGTATCCTGTTATGCTGTAAGGAACTTTGTTCTGCTTTTGTGTTTTGTATTTTACCAGGTTTCATACTTATCATTGCTTTTTATATGATCCAATGCCTCTATTCATAGCTGACCTTAGGCATACATCAACTAGGCGGTCGCTTAGACACCACTCTATCAGGGATACTTTTCCAGTAGTTGTTTTGTTTTGTTTTTTTTTTTTTTTTGTAGTAAAGAAATGGTTTCTTTAAAATGTATTGAATGAATGTAAGAAAAACTGAACAGTAAGACAAACTGTGAGAAAAAAAATTAATCTGGACGGTATAGGTTGATCAGAATGGAGGCATTGGGTGGTGTGGAGTGGGTGCTGTGGGGCCCTTTTACCTACCGTACCAGTTGACCAAAGGCCGGCCCTGCCTCTGTTGCCCTACTTGGTTCCTTTCTACTCATCACTCACTACCTGCCCTGCTTACCTTTACTATTTACACCTTACTCTAGATCTGATCCCTTTGTAGCTTATACCTACACACCCATTTTCTTCCCTCTTTCTATTTCTCCTGCTCTTGTAGAATTTTACTCCTCTAACTTCTACCAGCCATGTATTAATTTCCTTACCCATTGTGTCTCCTGCCCTTATAAACCTCTTGGTTGATTGTCCTGCCTCATGACAGATGGTGTTAAATGAGTGATCAATGCTCAGAAGTGTGACCACTAAGTGTAGACCTTACCATGAAACTGTAACAACTTGAACTCACTGCTACACTCTTAAAGCATTTTGGGGAGTAGGCTTCACCTCCTTGTACTACTCATGCCCTTGATACTTAAATACAGTGGATATAAAAAGTGTACACACCCCTGTTAAAATGCCAGGTTTTTGTAATATAAAAAATGAGACCACAATAAATCATTTCAAAACTGTTCCCACCTTTAATGTGACCTATAACCTGTACAATTCAATTTAAAAACAAACAAATCTGTTAGGTGGAAAATATAAAAGATAAATGTACAATATGGTGGTTGCATAAGTGTGCACACCCTTAAACTAATACTTTGTTGAAGCACCTTTTGATTTAATTACAGCATTCAGTCTTCTTGGGTACACACCTGCTATTAATGAAAAAGACTGACTAACCGCAGATAAAGTTCAGCTGTCCTAGTAGGATTTTCCTGACATTTACTCAGTTACCTGCTACAGCAAAAGCCATAGGTTGCAGAGAGCTTACAAAGGGATCTCATTGTTGAAAGGTATCAGTCAGAAGAAGGGTACAAAAAAATTTCCACAGCATTGGATATACCATGGAATACAGTGAAGACAGTTATCAGAAAGTGGAGAAAATATGGGACAACAGTGACGTTGCAAAGAACTGGACATCCCACCAAAATTGATGAAAAGACAAGACAAAAATTGGTCAGAGAGGCTGCCACGAGACCTACAGCAACACTGAAGGAGCTGCAGGAATTTGTGGCAAGTACTGCTTGTATACTACATGTGACAACAATCTCCCGTATTTTTCATATGTCAGGGCTATGGGGTAGGGTTGCAAGAAAGAAGCTTTTTCTTACACAGAAAAACATCAAGGCCCAGTTAAAATTTGCAAAACAATACATCAAGTCTCCTAAAAGCATGCAGGAAAATCTGTTATTGTCTGATGAGACCAAGGTTGAACTTTTTGGCCACAATTCCAAAAGGTACATTCGGCACAAAAACAACACTTTGCATCACTAAAAGAAAACCATCCCCATGGTGAAGCATGGTGGTGGCAATATCATGCTTTGGGGTTGCGTTTCTTCAGCTGAAACTGGGGCTTTAGTCAAGGTTGAGGGAATTATGAAGGCCCAAAACCTTCAGGCATCTGCTAGAAAGCTGAAGATGAAGAGGAATTTCACCTTTCAACACAACAATGACCCCAAGCATACATCCAGATCAACAAAAGAATGGCTTCACCAGAAGAAAATAAGTTTTGGAATGGCCCAGCCACAACCCAGAGCTAAATCCAATAGAAAATCTGTGGGGTGACCTGAACAGGGCTGTGGACAAGAGATGCCCTCACAATCTGCTTTTGCAAGGAAGTGTGGGCAAATATTGCCAAGTCAAGATGTGCCACGCTGATGGACTACTACCTAAGCAGACTGAATGCTGTAATTAAATGAAAAGGTGCTTCAACAAAGTATTAGTTTAACGGTGTGCACACTTATGCAACCAGCTTATTGTACGTTTTTTATTTTTTATATTTTTCCCCTAACAGATTTGTTTGTTTTTCAATTGAATTGTACAGGTTATAGGTCACATTAAAGATGGGAAAAGTTTTGAAATGATTTAGTGTGGTCTCATTTTTTTTATATCACAAAAACCTGGCATTTTAACAGGGGTGTGTACTCTTTTATATCCACTGTATATTAAATCTGAGATTACTGCAAGTCAGAGAAAAGTATATTTGCAGGAATACCATAAAAAAACAATATTGGACATTTGTGATCACACATTGTAGTTTCAGTCATAAGTTTCTCACTTTTAAGCCTGATAGCCTGATTCGCCTTATCACATTCATACTGTCTGACCTTCCACAGCCTCTAGCCTGCCACATATTTCTACCTGTCATCCTGCCTTTGCCATGTGTTCTGTTTTTCTCTGGCTACAGCATCAGTAAAGGCTATTTATACTAGTACTAGCTTTGCCTATCTCCATGTCTTGCCATCAGCATTTCTATTCCCACTGAAAGACTGCCTCACTTCCTTATAGGTCCTGCACTACCCACCATATTACTTGCTCATCTGAGGTTTGTGACTGCTTTTTATACCCAACCAGGACTATACTGCTTCATCCTTACACTCCATTCAAAATGAATGCAAACAGACCCTTTTCCTACAACTTGTCTGTTCTTGACTACTACCCCCCCTTCATTCATACTGTCATAATCTCTCATTCACTCCCACAGTATAAAAATGTTGGTCAACCACTAAGCAACTTTGTTCGCACATGTCTGTAATTATATAACTATATTTACACAGGGGAATTATGACATTTACATCACATGGGATCACCCATTACCAACAGTTCAAAAGATAGATGCTAGAAAACCAGATATAGTGGTCCAAGAAAAGAAGACAAAAGTAGCATTGACCATTGAAATTGCCACACCCAGTGACTATAGTGTCTTGCGTACAGAGAGACACAAAGTCATAAAATATCAGGATCTGCAGGCAGAAACAAGAACAATGTGGAAGAAAGATACTCAGTTCCAATAGTAGTAGGAGCAATGGGTCTTATAAAAAAGAATCTACAATCGTATTTAGATATGTTACCAATCCATGTAACCCCATACAAATTGCAGAAGGAGTCATTACTGGGCACATTGTGGGTGCTGCGAAGAGCACTTTTGGCTGACATCAAAGACTAAAACAATACTAATTTCATGAACTTTAATTGTACTTTGACTTAGGAATGGGGTCCATTCCCGTCACAGTATTAGAAACTCAAAAGATATGGAGAAATTAAAAAAGGGATTGAAGAAATGATAAAACCAGTAAGTGAAGGAAAGTAGTATTGTTGGAATTTAATTCATCCTCAAGTCTTGGTGCATACCTTCATGAAGTGGAACCTGTTTTTACAAAATCTTACAAAAATGACACTGACACATAGATTGTATTTTATGTAGTATATATCATGGACAGAAGTAGGTTAAAAAGAAAAGATGATAAAAAAGTGCCTAATTCTGGTAGGTGCACTGGTGCCAGGAATGGAAAAAAATGACTGTAGAATCGTCAAGACACAGAAACAGTCCTACAATGGAGCTAGGCCAGGCTAAGGAGGAGGGTGCCCTCCCCCCTGTTGTTGAAGGAAGTAGAAGTCCACAAAAACACAAAAACTTACAGGCCAAAAGAGAGCCATAAAGATGATAGAGTGGACTGCTGAGGATAAGAAAGAAATTATGTATTGTTACTATTATACAAAAAGTCCAGAATTTTTGGACAGAAGATATACAAAAAGATTAACAAAGAAATTAGTGGAAAGAAAAATACTTGCACAAGACAAACCGTCAAAAGCTTCAAATGCAAATTTGTGTTCATTACAACAGATTCATGCAAAACCATATACAGACCAAGAAACCTTGGGCCATTTGGAAAAAGAAGCGAATGAGGAAGTGCTAAAATATAAAGAACAAAATCTAGAGATTTTTGAAAGGTATTAAAAAGAATCATGGACATGGGAAAGAAAGAGAGATCTGATAAGGTACAGTGTTTATGCAAAGGGGAAAGCCAAATCAATACAAAAAGCAGCTTCTAAGATAGTTGAAAAGAAATACAGGCAAAGACACCCAGATATGGAACATTTCACAGTACAAAAAATAAGATCACAAAGGGGGATCATAGAACAGTTTAGTAAAGAAGTAGTAGTTAAAAATAGAATCTGAAGTTATGAAATACCTGCAAAATGAAGGATTTAGTGTAAAAAATATAACACAGGTTATGTCACACCATAATAGAACAATGATTCCCTAACTAAGGAGAAACAGGAGGGGCAGGAAACATCTGAAGAAGAAATATGGACATGGGAAAGAAAAAGAGATTTAATATGGTACAAAATGTATGCAAAGGAGAAAGCAAAACTAATCAATACAAAAAAAAGCACCAAAGATACTTGAAGAGAAATACAGGCAAAGGCATGTGGATAGGAAACATTTTTACAATAAAAAATAAAAAAAACTAAGGGGGAAAGTAAAAAAAAAGAGGTTTAGTAATGGAGAAGTTAAAGAAATAGAAATTGAAGTTATGGATTATCTGTGGAGTGAAGGATTTAGTGTAGAAAATCTAACTTTCATAACATCACAGCATGATAGAAAAATGAATCTCAAAATTAAGGAAAAACCAATGGAGCAGGAAGCATCTTATCAGCTGCCATATGAAGATATGGAAACCAGTACAAAAGTTCAGCTGAATTTGCACAGCAAGGAAAGAAACAGGAAACTGTGGAAACTCTGACACACTCAATGTTGTGGAGTGATAGGCCTGTGAGTTCCCATATGAAAGAGCAACTGATGACACCGGATGAAACTGAAGAGAATAGGTCAGAGGAAGATGTTCTGGAACTTTCTGTAGAATGCTTGCAGGAACACAGAACAAAGAATGTGATCTCAGTTTAGAAGGAAATGATCTAAGGAAAGATTTGCTTGATTTAATAGAGATGGATAGACATATTAAGATCAATGAAAGAAACAGATTGCAAAAAGTCAATAAGACCCAAAATGTTAGAAGTTTGATAAAACAAATGAACACAGTAACTGAGACTGTTTATAGAAATGCATGTGATATGAGAGAAGCAAATAGGATATATTATTGTGCAGCTAAATTAATAACAGATAAAGTCTTACTACAAAAACACAGGACAGTAAGGGAAAGGAAGAGGAGAAATCAAATGCCATCAAGGAAGTATCAAGTAAAGAAAACTATAAAGCAATTAAGACAAGAAGTGTCACTGTTAGAAGAGTACAGAAGAGGGACAGATCAACAAAAATACTCTGAAAGATAGACAAGATAAAAGCAATGCCCAGAATCAGGAAAGACCAGGATCTGTCATACACTATTGCAAATTATAAATTAAAGATATCAGCACAGGCAGAAAAAAATTAAAAGATATGTAGAAAAATATAAAGGAAAAGTACAATATAAGCAATCTATAGATGACCCAAATTTTTTTTTACAGATAGTTGGGTAACAACGCAAAAGGAATAGAAGCACCAACAAGAAGAAAAAAATAGACACATTTTGGAGAAATATCTATGAAGAGCCTGTGGAATGTAACAAAGATGCTAAATGGATAGATGAAGTAAAAAAAAAAAAACATTAAGAAGTTCAAATGTACAGGACATGAAATGGGATGAAATAATGGCCAGATAAATTGAAACAAAATTAAGAAAAACTTTTAACTGGAAACCCCCAGGCCCAGATGCAGTATCTAACTTCTGGCTACAAGTATTAACATCTAGCTCTGCATGAGGATTTAGATGTGAGTAAGAACTACTTATGTGTCCATTCTAAACAGACACCAATCTGGTTAACAATAGGAAAAACTATACTCTTTAAGCATGATCCTGTAAGCCATCCTAAAAACTATAGACCAATAACTTGCCTTCTGACAATGTACAATTCATATAGTGGAAATTATGCCAATAAAGGTTATAGTCATTTAGAAGGAAACTCAATCATGGCAGTAAAACAAAATAGCAAAAGAAAAGTTACATGGAACAAAGGATGATTTGATGCTAAATAAAGTCATAATGGAGAACTGTAAAAAAGAGGGAGAATTAAGTTTGGCATGGACAGAGTACAAAGAAGCATTTGACAGCATCCCAGATTCATAGATATAGGCATGCTTACAGATGTAGCCAATGCATCCTGTGTTGATCGATTACATTACAGTGACTATGAAACAGTGACAGACCATTTGGAAATTAAACCATGACAAAGGGAAAATCATTATTATTTCCAGGGTTAAAAATTCAAAGGAGGATATTCCAGGTTGATTCTTTGTCATTGCTGTTGTTTTGTCTTACCATTAACCCATTAAGTTGGTTAACTAACAGATTAGGTCTCTGTTATAATTTGGCTCTCAGTATATAGGTCATCAGATGAGGAGTTAAACATGGAAGTGGTTAAATCTTTCTCAGATGTAAGAATGACAACAGATCTTTATAACTGTGTGAAAGCAATGTTTAAAGCAGGAAAATTGCAGTGCCAAGAAACTATCAATCTAGGACAGAAATGTGATCTAAAGGAACTTATAAAGGAAGGAGTGCATAAATATTTGGGAGCCGATGAAGGATCTGCAATAAAACGTGAATAAATCTGAATAAAACTCAGTCAGGAATACTTCAGAAGACTAAAACTAATACTGGAAACAGCCCTGACATCAAGAAATAAAGTCCAAGCTATAAACCGATTTGCTCTCCCTGTTTTAACTTATAATTTTGGAGTGACTGGCTGCAACAAAAGGTATTGAATTAGTTTGATAGAAAAACAAGAAAAATACTTCACACATACCAAATGATATATAAAAATTAGTGCATACCAAGATTATATATCCCCTCGCTCTGAAGGAGGTTTAGGCCTCCTCAAAATTGATTGCACGTATAGAACTGCAGTTGTGGGACTGTGTACAGATCTGATGACTTCATCAGATCCAAATATAGTGATTATTTTGAAACATGAGAGGAAGTCTATGATGACCTCTCTGCTTAGCTTAGAGGGAATGGAAATCAAACCAGAAGCAGACGGAAGTCAGAAAGCAACTGAATGTGCCAAAAGACAAAAGAAAGAATATAAGAAGGATCATTTGAGAAGGAAAAGAATGTGGAAAGCCATAGATATACTATCATTATTGAGATCTCCTGGAACAACCTCATGTTGATCAGGATTTGATGTAGGAATAGTAAAGGAGAGGTGAGTTGAAACCGAAGGATGAAAGGTTGATAATGGCAGCCCAAGACAGTGGACTACATACACATTGGTTTACAAAGTCCATTGAACATGTGAGAGAAACAAATGTAAGTTCTGTAAAAAAGAATTGGAATCAGTTGCACACCTTGTTTTTGGGTGTGATGGAGTCATGGCAGAGGGTCTGTACACTGAAAGGTGCAATAATGTGGCAAGATTGTTGTACTGGGGATTGCACAAACACAATATAGAAGTAGGTGAGAAGTATTGGAAACACAAACCACAATTTATGGAGAATGATGAAGTGTACATCACTTGAGATCACCCATTTGTGAAAAAAAAGATATAGTAGTCCATGATAGCAATCTCTCATTTGACAACCACGTGGCCAAAGTGGTTAGAAAAACATTTTATATAGCCCACCTAATCATGAAGGGATTCACATCTAGATCAGGGGAGGTCATTGTGTCTCTTTACTCATCCCTCATCAGGCCCATAATTGAGTACAATGCCCCTTTTGGGATGTACCTTACCAGACACCTGCAGCAACTGGAAAGACCCCAAAAGTACCTCACCAAGAGGATCAAGGGGCTCAAACAGATACCGTATGCTGCCCGGTTAAAGAAACTCCAGCTCTACTCAGTGGCATACCGCCTGCTCAGAGGCGATCTGTGCCTGGCGATAAAGCCATGTCCAACCCAGAATTAATGGACATGCTGCACCTCAGAAAATCCAAATCCCATCGAGCTACACGCTCGAGAGACTTGAACCTCAGCACTGAAATAAATAGGACATGCTGGAGGGACAGATTTATAACCCAGAGGCTCCCTTCACTCTGGAATAAAATCCCAGTCCAGGTTAGGCAGAGTCCCTCATTGACTCTCTTCAAGAGGAATCTTGATGAGTGGATGGGAGATCGTAGGTCTACCCCGGGTATCACTTCTGTGTCACTGTTAGACAGAGGCACAGTATACTAACCTTGAAAAAGGGCATAGCAAAATTAATTTAATATGGGTGGTGAAAGCCATACACACTCTGGCTAGGCATATAAATGCCCTAGGGCAGATAGCCTAGTATGAACCTATGAACCTATGAAAAGAAGACAAAAATAGCATTGATTATTGAAATTGCTGCACCCAGTGACTACAGTGTCTTACATACAGAGAGACACAAAGACATAACATATCAGAATTTGTAGGCAGAAATGAGATTAGTGTGGAAGAAGGATACCCAGGCAGTTCCAATAGCAGTAGAAGCAATGGGTTCTAATAAAAAAGAGGCTACCATTGTATTTAGATATGCTACCAATGCATGTAATTCTGTATGAATTGCAGAAAGACTCAGTTCTAGACACATTGCAGGTATTGTTAATAGCACTTTGGGCTAACATGCCAGTCTCCAATATTAAGCTCCTCAGTTGCTTTCCCATATGGTAAATTGCTGCCACTGTGGTCTCTTGTTTATGTCCTGGCTAGGATTCAATTTGTGTAGGCTTTTCTCTTTTCTCTATAGTTGCATTTGAGCATTCATGAAGCCAGTACATCTAAAGTAGGTTGTGTGGTGTACAGGGAGATTTGTCCCCATGCAAAAATGTTTTTTTTTTTTTGGGGGTGGGGGTTAATCCAACTGAAGTTTCATGAAATTGCATTAATGAAACATAAGGAAAGCCAGAGTGGGTAATATCATAATAGCAACTGTAGACCCTTAGGCTTATAAGTAATTACTAGGCGTGCAATCAAAGAGACGATTGAGGAGTTTACCTCATTGTCCAACTGCCCCAAAGCACTGCCTGGATAAGTAACTTGTTCAGGGTTACATAGTAGGCAACTGGAATTTGATGGAATCAATCCATGTACCACTGGAAGCAGCATCTCAGCAGTGCTTTAATCCTCTGTACTAAATGTCCAATTTATGATAAGTACAGTTTGATAAACCTGGACCAGAGCTGCAGCTGTGATAAAATTCACAACAGTCTGATCAATCCTCTTAGTTGTCTATTTATTTTGATGAGAGAGAGTTCTTATCTGTATGTGAGTTCCATTTTCTGATTTTAGGAATTTTATTTTAATTTTGTTAGATATCCTGTTTAATTTGGTATGCCACCATCAGGAAATGTAACTCACATACAGATAAGAATTTTTCTTGTCAAAATAAATGGACAACTTAGAGAGTTGATTAGGTCCAATAAAGCTGATTTTGAGGTTAAGATAGTCTCCCAGGCAAAAGACAACCAAAAGGCTTTCTTCAGCTATGTCAGAAACCTCAAAAACAGGACACAGCAATGTGCTGAACTGGTGGTTGATGGGGCCACATTCACTGAGCCAGGAGCAAACCTGTCAGCTGACAAATTCAGTTACAACTTTACCCTCAGCTCACCCTCACCCACCCCCAAAAATACTTTCATACATAACCCTTCCGACTATAAATAGAGACCACATCCTGGCTGCACTTGCTGAGGCCAAGCAAAGAGTCTCAATGGGCCTCAATAACATCCTGGGATGCCTCCTGAATAGTCTAAAATATGACTGATTAGTAACACTGGAGTCACTAATGAACTATAGTCTCAAAACAGGCTTTCTGCCACAAAAATGGAGGACTGTAACTATCATCCCATTTCATAAAACTAGACAATCAACAGATCCCAGAAACTACAGGCTCATTAGTCTGACTAGTCTGATTTGCAAAGTCATGGAAAGAATTATCATTGAAATTATCAGCAAAGACATTGGAGACCTCCAGACATTGGATCTGTCCCAGTATGGCTTTGTTAAAGAAAGGTCAGGCCTACTGAACCTGGTCTGGTGGACGTCTTTGAAAATGCCACCAAGGCAATGGATGAGGGTAAAACAGTGCATGCTGCCTACCTTGATATAGCTAAGGCATTTGATGCAATACCTCACTTGAGCATTGTTAACAAATTTACTGAATTAGTCATAAACCCATATTTAATGCAATGAAATAGCCAGCTAGCTCATGGATAAGACCCAAGAAGTTAAGATTGATGAGTCCATCTCCACAAAAGGCTGGTCACCAGTGGAGGCCCTCAGGTCTCCAAGCTGGGCCCACTCCTTTTTGGTATCTAATTCTCAGAAGTTAAAGCCAGTGTCAAGCTGACCAAGTCTGCAGATGACTGTACACTAGGGGCAGTCATAGAATCCCCCCAAGATGCAAACACCCTACAGGAAGGTCTAACACAAACAAATTACTGGTGCCAAAGCCATAGCTCAATGTTAAGAAACCCATTATAGTACATTTTGGGAACTCAGCCACCCTGGAAAACTATGTAATTGATAAAACACTCCTAAAAAGTCAACTCACTAGTCATTGATCTGGAAACTCATGTAAATAGTAACCTAGCCTTTGATCAACATTTATGCAGGTTAGTAAGAAATTCCTTCTATGTTGCTAAGCTTATAAATAACAGCATGACATCTAGGTCAAGGGAAGTCATCATGCCAATGTACTCATCCCTAATCAGACACATCATAGAGTATAATGCCCCCTTTGGTATGTATCTGACTGGACACATGCAGCAACTGGAATGTCCACATAGGTTCCTTACAAAAATATGTGGCATAAGCACAATGTCCAAGGTGGATCACTTCAAAGCCTTATCTCTTTACTTGGTTTCTTCCAGATTACTAAGAGGCAATCTATGCCTGGCTTACAAAGCATCCTTGGACCCCTCTCTGATGAGCCTTTTGCATATCCACAAAACAAACAGCATCAGAACTACTAGATTGAAATACCTAAATTTTGCTTGTGACATAAATAGGACATATTGATGAAACATATATGCATCTCAGAGAATTCCCTTTCTCTGGAATTTGCTCTCTATCCATGTGAAACAAAGTTCCCCTCTAACCCTTTTTAAGCATAACTTGGTCCATCGGATGGAAAGTCAGAAATTCACCCCTGGTTTGACGCTTTTGCCAGTGATAGACAGAGGCAACCAGTAAATCAATTAAATTTAAGTCACAATTAAAAATAGCCCCTATATAAATGTTTATAACATAAAGCTTATAAAACTTGTGGGAAACACTTGGGTTGCACGGCTAGGCTTATAAAGGCCCTAATGGTCATTAGCCTCGTATACACATATGATCCTATATATATAAATATACAGTGCAATACCCCACAAAGTATCACCCTATATTATTCCACTCTCGCTGCACCTGGGATGTGATATCTGTGTCAATTTACATGTCATTAAATTTCTCATAATTTTAAGAAAAATCTTGAGAAAACATTAACAAATATGAATACCTTGTGAACAATAAATGCTACTGGAAAGGGACATAAAGATACGCAGATTAATCTTGTTCTACAAAAGCTCTCCCCAGGATTCAATAAACTCTGTGTAGGCTCAGTGCAGAGGTTGAAAGAGACATTCCCTGCAATTCCATCAGACACAGCCAGTAGGCCTACGCCTACCCATTCCAGCATTGGGCAGGTGGAGGGTGAGGCCATTGATCAGAGAAGTGTGGTTACTGTGGCTTCAGTGCCTGTGGAGTCTGGACATAGCTAAAGTGTGGTGGAGGTGCCATGCAGGAGATTTGATAAGGGGTCCTCAGAGATGGCCTGCTGTCCCTCCTCCACCTGATGCAAGTGTCTCTTCCTGTGCCACTCAATGTATGTTTAGGGCCATCATGGAGACACAGGCATGTTCCCATAGTTGCTCCAGACAAATGCTCAGGGTGGTAGATGTGGCTCAGGCTGACATACATGAATGCCTCCACCATGTTGCCGATTTCCTGGATCAGTTGAATGATATGTTGGAATGTGCAGTGTCTGTGGTGGAACATCTGCTGGGAGGGGAATGGCATCCTTGTGGGCATAGTTCAGCCACATCATCTAATGTCAGTTGAGGTGGCCATGCCTGATTACGCTAACATAGTGGCAGTACTTCCATTGCATCATCAGTGAGTGTACTGTCCACATGCAGACATGGCAGGCCATGGGGTCATGGTCCTGGGATTCTCCATGAATGGAGCTCATCCAATAGACATCTGTCACATTTGGGAAGCAGCAGTGCATCTGACTCTGGATGTGGACATGCTAGTGCAACTGCTGGCAGAGCAAGTTTTCATGGTCGGGAATGACAACAATGAACTGCCACCTCTACTATGCAAGGCTTACACCTGCCCAACATACCAATATGTAGAGCCAGCACGTAGCTTGGCTGTGTCCATGTAGACTCTCACACACCAATTTTTCCTGGAGGACCCCTCCAGACACACGCACAACAGTTACATGGTTCAGCCATGCAGCTTCATACTCATTTTGTCTTACTGCCCATTTGTTGGTTTATCCAGATGTCTGCCAGCTTCTCTTTTTTACTCACACACACTTATCAGACTTTTGTGTCAGCCTAGGCCTCCTTATCCCCCACACAACACCCTGTGCAAGTGATTATAACTGTGGCATATTCCTGTTTTCTAACTTTTGGATACAGGGATACATAAGCATTGTGTCTGATGCACAGGGTGCATATCTGACTTAAAGTGCTTACTATATTTGCATTTGTGAGGTTGAACTGGTAATTTTACCTTTGACGTATATTAGCCTTGCAAAGTTACACAACTAATAGCATCAACATCTCCCATCTTTATTGTGAATGATCTTGTGAGGGTTGTGAAGTCAGAAACTGCAATGTGTATCATTACTTTCATAATTTTCTCTTTAATGAATTTCCATTACAAATGTATGGTGCCGAACTGGGCCATGCAGTGACCATCACTACTTTTCAGCAGTATGACTGTGTGAATCTTTGATGCCTGAGGCCTACTACTTAATTATGAACACATATAAGTCACACAAATCTCTGGTGTCACATTTTAAGATCATTTCAGTACCAATCTCCCACCTCTTACTTGCTTATATTACCAGTTAATGTGATACAAGGATGTGCCCCTCATTCATATTATTACACAATACACTTCAGGTTAGAGACGTACCTTGTAGAAACAGCAGTTGGCACACTTCGCATGCCTACATCTGTCTACACCCACAGCAGCTGGTGGTTCCTCCTCTGACTTCTCATCTTCCTGTGGCTGTGGTGAATTTGGCATTGGTTTTGAGATGTGTGCTCCTTCCCTTTATTGATCTCTTTGAAGCTGTTTCCACAGGATTATGTTGTGTAGAATGGCACATACTGTGAGTCCTCAGGATTATGTTGTGTAGCATAGCACATACTGTGAATATTTCTGTACATGTCTGTGGATTGTATTGCAGAGCTCCCCCAGATGTATCTAGGCACTGGAACCGTGACTTTAGCAGCCCAAACACACACTCTATGATATTTCTGGTTTGAACATGTGCCTCATTATGGTGTTCCTCCATGGGTGTGTGTGTGCATTTCTGATGGGTGACATCAGCCATGGTTCCAGTGCATAGCTTGCATCTCCCAGTAGATGACCTTGTGGGATATCTCCCCCTAGCAAACATCTGGTATAGTTGGGAGGTATGCCAGATATATGAGTCCTGGTAACTGCCAGGGTTGCCAGCAAATATATTCAAGATGATTCCCCTGGCATTACAAACAAATTGGCAGCTGATAGAGTGGTAGCCCTTACTGTTATGTAGAGCCTACCCTGTTCCCCAGGTGGTGTCTTCATTTCTATATGTGTGCAATCTATGGCACGCAGTTCTTCAGGGTAGTGTGTTACATGGTAGAACTCCTGCATATTTCTGGCCCTCTCCTCAGAACTATGGGGAAATATATATGTGGTTATTGGCATGTGGGAGCATAGCATTCAGGAACTGGTGGAGGATCCTGGATGGTGATGCCTGTGACACTCACAGCATGTCCCCTGTTATTCTCTGAAAGATACCTGTAGCTAAGACTGCACATGCCTTTGTCTCCACTGTGATGGGTTCCCCTCAGTTGGCTTTGGTTCTTAATTGAAGATGGCAAAGATTGCAGAGCTCCCGTAGTGTGTCCCTGTCCACTGGGTAGCGCTCTACAATTTCCATGTCATATAGGTTGTGAAAATTCAAATGGGGCCTGAAAACTCTTCTCCTTCTTGGCATAGGCCTATTACCAACACCAGTAGCATTGGCTTCAGCCTGTAGCACATACAAATGAATTAAAGCAGCAGCAGCTCCTAACATTCTGTCCATGTAGACTCCTTTCCATGGTAATCCAAAAGTTTTGGAATTTGCAGGGAAAGACAGCATGGAGTCTACACAGATGCTGTGTAGCTTGTTGGGTCTACCATGTTAGATTGGTTAATTAGCATGTAATTCAGCTGCTTATGCTGTAATTAGTATGTAGCGGTGTTTACCTTGTTTGTGCAGGGGTGCACACCTCTACAAGGCACTTAATGGATTTAAAACTTCCCATGCCCATGTGTACATCACTCTGGGATGTGCACATGGTGAAAAATGACCGTGTAGGCTTTATTGAATCCTGACTTATTTTAGAATGATAGAGCATTCAAACTGTTTACATGGATACGGTAATACAGTACAACAGAGAAAATGCAAATATATTATTCTCTAAGTTTTCAGAAACATCTTTTCATATCTTAGAATTTGTACCACCTAGACATGTAGTATCAGCAACACTTTGTTCAGTTAGACTTGAAACTTCATATGATGCCAAATGGGACCTTGTTGGATCTGCATCCAGGGAAGTGCGATTTTATTTGTATTTTTATTTAAATTCTAAGATAAGCTATTTGTCTGTACCTGGCTGTTCTGGAAATAAGGTCTACTTCAACACTATATGTCATGGCTTTGTGAGAGAAGTAAGTGACTGGTGCTTTGGGTGACTGGATGATCCATGGAACAAGAACATTCAAATTCATTGTCTGTCAATAGTTTTGTCTTGTCTTATTAAATTGCAGTGTCTTTCTTGCCCATGTCCTATTTCCAGCACCCATCTGGACTGAACCCTTAAACACTGTCAGGCAGATGTAGAAAGTACTTCATCGTCTGTATACGAAATGCAACTTGTTATTGTTAGATGAGCAGTCCACCCTGACATTCAGTGGGGATGTGTACATATTACTGATATCTTAAGCAGCTTTGGCTAACAAAAAATGCATTTACATAAAACCACAAGAAGCTGAATTTGTTTCTGCAGGTGCAGTATACACCTGTGATCCATGCTTTCGCATCACATTATGATCAGGTGGTATGAATGCATGAGCATTTACCTCATGTCATGGTCTACTGCTACAAATACACATAGGGCAGGATTCACGATGGCTTGCACGGAGTCTAAGAGCCGTGTAAGACTCCATGCAGCCATCGCGATCCAGGAACAGCCCAAAATCCCATGTAAGAGAAAGCTAAAATGACTCTTACATGGGCAGGGAGTGGATATGCTAATCACCCCACTTGCAGCCGAAAGGCATGCAAATGAGGTAGATTAGCGATCCACGAAGCTGAAACCAGCCCGTGTAAGAGTCGTGTTAGTTGCAGAAATGTACTCAGTTGACAACTGAGTACGTTACTGCAAATAACACAACGGAGCCATGACAGCTCCAAATAAAGTGTACAAATGTTACAGACAGCATGGCAATGGCCAAATATGTGGCCATTGGCATGGTAAACTGATGCAAACATGAAAAAAATATATATTTGTTTTCGGAGATCTGCGATGTTTAAACGCAGCGCAGCCCCGTGCAAATGGGCTGCCCTATATAAAACTGAAAAATGAAGGTTAGAAACCCACAAATGTGGGTTTTATGTAATGCATGGATTTGCAATGCAGGGACTAGCAGACCAAAAACAACATGGCCACCGTCTAGTGGTTGCAAAGGGGGGAAGCTGAGTGTAAGACATGTAACTAAGCATTAGTAGGCAATCCTATATAAATGAATGGTAGGATAGTGAATCACACTGTCACATAGCAAATGAGCACAGTCCGTGTAGTGTAAGAGTTAGATAAGGGGGAGTAACAGAGTAGGAGATAGGTGACATCACAGGGGGAAATGTCAGGAAGAAAGCAAGCTCATTGGAGCAAAGTGGTATGTGAAACATATCAATCACACAGCAGACAAAGAGGAGTGTCAACAGATAGGCATGGGAAAGTCAAGAAATGGAAGGTGTACACTGTGGCCAACACCAAAGTTTCTTGCTGTACGTGCATGCGTGCGTGTGCGCGTTGGGAGGCGCTAGTAAGACAGAGTGCGCGCGTGTAAGGCAGAGTAAGCATGTAAGAGCCTGCTTAAAGATCTGTAAACCTGTTTGCGCTGGTGTGCGCGTGTTTTAGCCCGAATAAGCAGATTCTAGTCCGTGTAAGCATGTGTGCGTGTGTGGTAGACACTGTGAACGTGTTTTCGCTGGTATGCTCGCTGCTCCCCCCTGAGGAAACAGAGAGGAAAAGGAAGCAGGAGAAATAGCAGGAAACTAGCAGGGAATACCTGTAGAGGTAGCAGGTGAAAACAATTAGAAGCAGGCAATTACACAGGCAGAATACAAGCCCAGCCCAGCACTTAAAACACTGCAAACAGCATTGCAGTATGTTTCTCTCAAGAGATACTGCAAGACAGGAGTAAGCTAGTAGAAGTGAAAACTGAAAAAGCTGCACTCAGATCAAACATGCTAGGGGCTGCCATAGCTGTCATAAGGAGACATAGGAGACTTGCTGAGGGTGGTGACAATGGAAATGCTGCTAGACAACCCACAGTGAGGAGACGGAGAAGAGTGTACAGTCCCAGGGTGACCTACCAGGGGTTACATGAGCTGGAGATAGTGGAGTGCTATAGAGTGGACAGAGACCTTCTGCAGCAAATTGTTGAGCTGTGCAGGCCACGCCTCACACGCAGAACCAACAGAGGGGAACCCATCCCAGTGGAAACCAAGGTATGTGTTGGCCTAAGAATACTAGCAACAGGTACCTTCCAGAGACCAACTGGTGATATGATGTGGATATTGCAGGCATCAGCCTCCAGGGTACTGCACCAGTTCCTGGATGCCATGTCAGCACATGTCGGTGATCATGTATATTTCCCCAATGCCCGTGAGGTATTGGCCAGCAATATGCGTCTCTTCCAGCAAATAGCGGAATACCCTGAGGTAGTGGGTGCAATAGACTGCACTCACATATGCATCAAAGCACCAGCTGGTGAGCAGGGTAGGGCCTACATTAACCGCAAGGGCTTCCCCTCCATCAACTGCCAGGTCATGTGTGATGCCCAGGGCATAATAATGAATGTGTGTGCTGGCTGCTCTGGGAGCTACCATGATTCCCATATCTGGCATTTGACGCAGCTGTACCAGACATTTGCCAGTGGGGACATCCCACATGGACACCTAGTGGGGGATGCAGATTATGCACTGGAGCCGTGGCTGATGACACCCATCAGAAACGCACACACACCCCTGAACAGGAACGCCATAATGAAGCACATGCACAAACACGTAATGTAATAGAGTGTGTGTTTGGGCTGCTCAAGTCACGGTTCCGGTGTCTGGACACATCTGGTGGAGCCTTGCAGTACTCACCAACTACATGTACCCAAATTGTCATGGTATGTGCTATGCTACATAATATGATCCTGCGAAAACAGCTGCAGCAGGACCAGCATAGGGCCGGGCCAAACAGCCCCCCACCATTGCCAAGGCCATCACAGGCAGAGCGTGACTCAGAGGAGGAACAACCTAAGCCTGCCCCAGTAGGCAGAAGGAGGTGTGCCCAGTATGCCCTGGCCTTGGCAAAGAGGCAATGCATAGCACATACACTGGCTCAGTAGGAACCCTGGGAATGATACTCCTCTCTGACTCACTCATATAGTAACAGGGATGCCTAAAATGACATAACCTGCTCTCAAACATGTACAGGGAGTGTAGTATGTGCATCCAACAGAGGCAACCTTGCAGCACCACCTGAGGCATGATTGCCATGTGTTAAGCAATGTAACACCATCTAGTATATGCAAACATGAAGACCCAACCTAACATCTCACCCTCACCAAGCATGATGCCACACTATGAAGACAACAAGATCAAGTACAATAATTGGCTGAGGTATTGCTGTTAGCAAGGGGGAACACATGGCTGACAGCCTGGGCTGACATGCCGAGCAAGACATGATGCTCCACCTGCTAGGGATGGCATGCACCCAGCACACCTGGCTGTGTAGATACTGGCAAAGGCTGCTGTTACCCCCACTGTGCCTGGAATAGGTAAGTCTGGAAACACAAACCCACCAACATAGGTAGCACAAGGGATAATAACCTGGACGTAATGCTACCCAATGCCAGAAGTCTAACCTGCAAGGTGCATGCAGACCAAACCCACCACAGCATGGAGAATGGTAATATGTGTTCTGTAACAGAAACCTGGGCAAGGCCCAGAAGAGCACCCTAATACTACCAGGATATGCCTCATACCATGCTCTACAGCTCCAAAACATGGAACACACAACAGTAGGAGTGTGGCTACCAGTAATTATCAAGAATAAACACACCCCCAGGTTGGTACCACAGCAAGAAGCAGCATGGACTATTCACGGGCGAGTAACACTGTCTCAAACTGTGTACCTGTTTGAAGCCTGCTACAGACCCCACACACAAACCCAGGTACCCCAGCCAGCCTTCCTGAAGACACGTCAGAGTATGAATGTCCCAACAAATACCAAACAAGGCACACACAAAGTATGACATAGGTGGCAATCCATAATGTATGGAAGAAGTAATCATGGACCTAGGGACACAAGTGGATGGTAACCTGTCATGTGACACACACATTGCCAAGGTGGCCAGGAGGACCTGCTATATTGCCAACCTTAATATGAAAGGATGCACATGTAGAGCTACAGAGGTCACTGTGCCCCCATACCCTTCCCTTATCAGGCCCATACATGACAACTATGCCCCAGTCTGCATGTACCTCACCTTACACATGCAGCAGTCAGAAAGACCCCAAATGTACCCCACCAACAGGATAAAGGGTCCAAACATTGGACATCTGCAGCCTGGCTGAAGAAACCACAGCCCAATTCAGAAGCATACTGCACAGTCAGAGGTGATGTATGCCTGATGTACAAGGCCATGCCCAATCCAGAATGAATGGACATGCTCCACTGCAGAAACCCCATATCCAGCAGACACACCACAGTGAGATATCTGAACCTCTACACATAGATTACTAGGATGTGCTGGAGGGACAGATCCATAACCCAGAGACTCAGGACACTCTGGAACAGAATCCCAGTCCATGATAGGCTGAGCTCCACACACAAACTCAACAAGAGAACTCCATTGAAGTGCATGGGAGATAGCAGGTGTACACTGGGGGCCATCCCTGTGTCACATCTAGGAAAGTAAACCCTACGTGGGCATGATATGCACATTGCAAGGGGTGTTGAGACCCACACACAGTCTGTCCATGCTCAAACAAGGCCAGGGCAGATAGCCTAGTATGAACCTATGAACCTATGATGATACAAATTGTGCAGGACACAAAGGATTATTACACAGCTGTCCTACCTGATGGTAGGAACCATGGTGGTAATCCACAGATATGCTCTGCAGCACTCCAATATCACAAACAATACACCAAACCCACACACATTGCCAACATCCTACCTAACAGATTCTTTGCAAACTCCCCACCAGCACCTAACTGCCAAATATCTATCCCAGGAGAGTGCTGGCCCCCTGACATTGCAGATGCTGAGGTAACAGCCAGCATCCACAAAGCACAGCACACAGCATCAATGGTACCAGATGGTGTCCTGGGTTGTGTCCAACAAGTACTGTAAGAAGAATGCAACAGCAAATAGCATTACTGTGCACTATCAGTCCTACCACAGGATATGTACCCAAAGAGCGGTGTACAGCAACAGTGGTCCCACACCACAAAGGGGGTGCCTGAGTGGATACTGCAAACTATCACCCCTCAACCCTGACTATCTAGGTTGGCAAAGTAATGGAGAGGATGATCATGGATCCCATGAATAACGAGATTGGGTACCTACAGACATTGGACCCTACCCAGTCTGGCTGTCATAGGGCAGATCCTGACCCGTACACATGTCTGACTCATGTGAAACATGCACCAAGCCCAGTGATGTGGGGAGTGTCGATCACACAGCCTATCTGGACCTTGCTAAACCCTTCCATATAATACCCTAGTTGGCGGTACAGATAAGCTCACCAGCCTAACTATTAACCCCTATGCAAGTAGATGGGTTGCAAACCAGCCCAAGGACAGAACTGACCTGGCAGACATGCTTTAGCCATGGCAGACTGTAAACCAGGTACAACTGGCATCCCACAAGGCATGGTCCTGGGAACCCTCTTTTATGCTATATATGTCACATAGGTACAGGCCAACATGGAAGGACTCTGTCTGAACAGGTTTGCAGAGGACGACAAACTGGCCACCATATTGGACCCTCCAGCTGACACAAGCAACCTACAAATGGCACACATAGAAACACACAAGTGGTGCCACAGCCATGTCAACAAGCTAAATGCAGAATAGGGTATAGTCAACCCCTGTGGAAACACAGTACATGGCCAGAAATTACCACATAGGTGTTAACCCAGTAAGTACATCAGGAGCAATAAGAGACCTGGGGACACAAGGTGACACATATCCTGCATGTGACAACCATGTGTCTGTAGTGGTTACAGAAACATACCATATACCCACCTAATCATGAAGGTAAGCACAGCTTGGTTAGGGTAGGTCAATGTGCATCTCCAGTCATCCATTAGCAGCCTCACAATTGTGTACAATGGCCCTTCAGGGATGTACCGTAGCAGACACCTGCAGCAACTGGAATGACCACACAAATACCCCACCAGGAGGATTGCAGAGCTGTAACAGATGCCATGTGTCACCTGAGTAAAGTAACTGCAGCTCCACACAGTGCCATACTGCCTGGCTGGAGGTGAATTGTGCCTGATGTATAGAGCCATGACCAACCTGGTATCAATGAACATGTGGCACCATGTAAACACTGAATGCTGGTGACCTATGCAGCTGACAGGCCTGAACCCTAGCACAGACATAAACAGGACATGTTGTACTGATTGGTCCACAACCTAGAAGCTCACTCCACTCACAATTAAACTCCCAATACAGGATATCCAGGGAGTCCCTCAGTGACTGTCATCCAGAGGAATCATGATGACTGAATGGGTGATGGCAGGTGTACCCTGGATATCACCTGTATGTCATGGGTAGACAGAGGCACAGCACACTAACCGTGATATATGTCATGGCAAACACCAGCAAATGTGTGTTGAAGGACAAACACTCTCTGACTAGCATTACAAATGGACTAGGGCACATGGCCATTGTTTGTCACTGTCCACACAAGTTGTGGAATACATTAACAATGTCGGACAATCATGTACTAAGCTGTCCATATCTGAACAAAATGCAACATGGTCATATCTGCACAACTGGCCCTCAACCAGTCTGGTGTGCTCACTATAAACATTACAAGCAGTGATAGGACTGAAACCAATTATACTGTCCACCACAGTGAAAGTTTTGCACCAGTATACTATACAACAATACAACTGTTTGGTCAGCAGGAAAGGATGATGACAACTGTATGCAAACTATCCCATGGCGACCCTGCAGGCACAGCATAATGCCTGTTAGGTTCAGATACACAGCAGTTGGGCAGTAAGAACACAACCTGATGTCCAACACTCAACTGTACATGTGATATATAGATGGTGTCCACACACAAACAGAAATGTGGTGGTCCACAGATCCAAACATAAGGAAAGGGCACACTGGGCATGCTTGCACACTTAGATAAATGAGATATGGCAGTCAAGAAGCCATACAAACTGTGAATGGGGCATGCTCACACACTTAGGCCATGTCACAGTTCAGCAGGTGCACACACATATCAGGCATTTCTATGTATTAACACAGGAACCTCCCACAATACAGACATCTGCCCAGTGCACACAGTGAAGTTACAACAGAGACATAAGTAAAGTACTGGATGCCACTCATATGCAAACATCTCCCACAGTACACACATTGTTTATAGAGATAGGGAAGGCTATGGCAGTAAAGAACCACAGACAGTATATGAGCAACAGATACGTGCATCTGACAGGTAAACATATGGCCATAGAGTGCAATACCTGACCGTTGTCCCTAGGGAATACAGAAGGCTATCCACAGTGTATTTGGCATCTGCCTCCACAGTACAGTAGGCCACTGTGCCTGTGCAAAGTTAATGCATAGATATGCTCTCCCCCTTACTGATGGATAGTAACAGATGTACATACCTCTTCATCCATAATGATGTCAGCACACTATACATATGTCAGGAGCAGAAATTATACCGAGTAATGTGAATAGCGTGCTCCGCTACTGCGTCTCTAACAAGTGTCATAACATATTCCACTGTCGAAACACTGATGATGTCAGCACCCTATAAGTACAGCAGGAGAAAGCAATCCCGCCAGTAATGCAAATAGCTTGCTCTGCTAATGTGTCTCTCACTAGTGTCATAACATAGTTAGGTAGGGATTTGAATCCTGCAAGTGCCCAGTGTGTGTGTGACTGTGTATGGAGGAGTAGTGTGTGCAATTCCATGTGTATGTGAAATGTCCCTTTTGGCAACTTTTACTACACAAAACATGCTGCATATTCCACTGTCAAAACACAGATAATGTCAGCACACTATACATACAGCAGGAGAAAGCAATCCACCCTAGTAATACAAATAGCACGCTCCGCTAATGCGTCTCTCACTAGTATCATAACATAGTTAGATAGGGGTTTGAATCCTGCAAGTGTCCAGTGTGTGTGTGACTGTATATAGGGGAATAGTGTGTGCAATTCCATGTGTATGAGAAATGTCCCTTTTGGCAGCTTTTATTACACAAAACATGCCGCATATTCCACTGTCGAAACACTGATGATGCCAGCACCCTATAAGTACAGCAGGAGAAAATAATCCGCCCCTAGTAATGCAAATCGCGCGCTCTGCTAATGCATTTCTTCCTAGTGTCATAACATAGTTAGGTAGGGGTTTGAATCCTGCAAGTGCCTAGTGTGTGTGTGACTGTGTATGGGGGAGTAGTGTGTGCAATTCCATGTGTATGAAAAATGTCCCTTTTGGCAACTTGTACTACACAAAACATGATGCATATTCCACTGTCGAAATACTGATGATGTCAGCACCCTATAAGTACAGCAGGAGAAAGCAACCCCCCCCCGTAATACAAATAGCACGCTCTGCTAATGTGTCTCTCACTAGTGTCGTAACATAATTAGGTAGGGGTTTGAATCCTGCAAGTGCCCAGTGTGTGTGTGACTGTCTATGAGGGAGTAGTGTGTGCAATTCCATGTGCATGAGAAATGTCCCTTTTGGCAACTTTTACTACACAACACATGCTGCATATTCCACTGTCTAAACACTGATGATGTCAGCACCCTATAAGTACAGCAGGAGAAAGCAATCCCCCCAGTAATGCAAATAGCGTTCTCTGCTAATGTGACTCTCACAAGTGATCTAACATAGTTAGGTAGGGGTTTGTATCCTACAAATGCCATGTGTAATTATGTCACACAGTTTGTCCATGTGTGTGGGGTGTTGTTCCCAATATTGCACGACATACATTATATCAGTAATGTCAATGCACACATGATGTATGTGTGTGCCACCTACACATATGTACCTGTGAACTGCAAGAGTTCCCATGTCCGAAGTCTGCCTCATGTGAATACATGGAATATGCATCAGACAACTGTATGACTGGGGTGTTCTGTGCAGGGGCTGCATGTGGTATGTGGCTATACAGTGTGGGTTGTAGATGGTGTCATCCCACCAGCGAAGGATACATGATTGGTCTGGAGCATATAGTCCACATGTTGGTGATGAACAGGTGCAGCATGTTGTCACCACTTGTGGGAGTGGTAACAAGTTGTTCCATAGCAATGCAGGGAATGAATGATAAGACACCTTCAGATAGGGTCTTGCAGCTAGAATAATGCTCACACTGTATGTTTGGGTAGTTGCAGTACAACCATATAATGGTGTGTGTAGAGACCGTCATATTCCCAGTGTTGTCAGGAAGGCCAAGTGGGTTACCTGGGTATGGGAGTGTGGTGTGTGCCAGGCTATGAACCTGAAGGCAGTCTAACTCACTGTGTGTTGCACATGGCGAGGCTGTGATGCTTTGTGCAGTGCCACCAACCTGGGGGTGTTTGTATCTGAGGTGTCTTTGGATACATCTCCCCTGTTCTGTTTTGGTGCATGTGTAGGGGATGACAAGCATGGTATCAGGAATGACCTGGCACTGATGGTGTGCACCTGGGTGCCTTGTACCAGGAGTCTGTTACTGCATGGATATTGCTGTACCCCATGCTAAGGACAGTTTCCACTGCATGCATCTTGAGGTTTACACTGCTGCTGTTGAGTAGCATTGCTATTAGTGTCCCATCCCGTGTGCTACCTGTATAGGTGGCTATGTAATGTCAGCCTTGCATACAAAGGCAGTATGTGTGTAGCAACAGCCTCTGCCAATATACAATGGCCCATGGGTGACAGGTGCAAGCTGTCCCAAGCAAAGCAATGTGGCATGTCCAGCATGTAATCCCACACTGACAGGCATTGGATCCCCTGTGGATGTCACTGAAAGATACGTTAAGTGCAGAAACCGATGAACCTGTCTACATATTGTGGTAGCATTCATGATGAGGGTGAGATGCTACCCAAAGCCAGGGTCATACCAGCCTGTGCCACAACCTCAGAGAGCCCCTCCATGTCCCCTAACATGTAGTCCAGGGAGGTGCATCAGAGGTCATGCACACTGTCACAGACAATGACTGAGTCATACTGCTACATGCCTTGGGGTGACTGCTTTGCTTGTGTTATGTGATGGATCATAGTGCCCGATGGACAGCTCAGCGTGACCGTCACCTTGTTCAGCCTGGGAGCAGGACCACCGTGTACATGTCAATAGAGGTACCTCATACAACCGTAGCAGGTGTGTTGTCTAGCCGTATGGCCTGACACTGTTTGGCAGACAGGCTTTGTGAGCTATGTGTCGTATGTGCTCTGCTCTGGCGTAATGTTTGCTTGTGCCTCTGCTTTGTAGGTGTCAGCTGCTCAGGCAGGATGCTATTCTGAGAGCCCAATAATGTACCTGTGTGTGTCTGTATTTGGATTGTGGTCGTGGCAGGTCTATGGGAGACTGGTACTGTATTCACTGTAGTATCCCACTCCACCTGACAGGGAATTCCAGTGCTGTGTAAACAGAGCTTAGCCCCCAGTTTGGCTATGTGGTTGCATCTCTCACATGTGTTGCACATGTATGGGAAGGGGAGAGGGTTGTCTGTGTACATGAGGCAGCTGTAACATTGCCATATGACTCACAGATTCACCAACTGGACCTGAGAGTAGATCGACAGGTGACCTTTGCACATGCTACCATAGCATTGTGACTCCCACACTAAGTAAAACACTAGGGCCAATGGGGAACAAGGTACTCAAGGTGACTATGTGAGGGTGTAGTGCTCCTGAATTGTTAGTGCTGGCATATATGAATGCTATCTTGAGCAAATGTGAGGTACATCATATGCAATGTGTTACAGGCAAGCTACATGCAAACAGGACAAACAGTGACATTCCGTCAAGTGACACATGGACATCAGTACAGTAAGCAACACAGATGTCACTAGGGATCCACAGAGGCACTGTATATCTGCACCGCAGGTGGCATCAGTGTTTCAGGAACATGAGGGAAAGGCAGTCCATACAGCCTACCTCGATCTGGCAAAGGCCTTCCCACTCGGGTATCAAAAACTCATCAGCTTAAATGTTAACCCATACATCACAAGATGGGTTGCAAACTGGCTGAGTGACAGAACCCACAGGGTCAGAGTTGCTGGCGCCATGTCAGACTCAAAGCCTGTCACAAGTGGTGTACCACAGGGCTCAGTCCTGGGCCACTATTTTGGCATCTACTTTCCGAAGTACAAGCAAACACAGGAGGGGCTTATGGCTGACAAAGTTTGCAGATGACTGCAAACTGGGCCATAGTAAAACACATCTGACACAGATATCCTTCAGAAGGGTCTCACAGAAATGGATAACTGGTGCCAGAGCCATGGCCTAAAGTTAAATGCCAAAAATGCATAGTCATACTTCTGGGAAAAACAAGGTTACTAGCTACCAAATAGGTGGCAATCCACTGAGCACAGAAGTTATCAGGGACCTGGGGACCCAGGTTGATAGTAGTCTGTCATTCGACACCCATGTAGCTAAAGTAGTTAGGAAGACCTTCTACATTGCCCACCTTATCATGAAGGATTCTCATCTAGATCAAGGGAGGTCATAGTCTCCCTATACTCATCACTCATCAGACCAATGATTGAGTACAATGCCCCATTTGGAATGTATCTGACCCGACACTTGCAGCAGCTGGAGAGGCCACAAAAGTTCCTCACCAAAAGGATAAAGGGTCTCAAACATCTGTCCTATGCTGCCCGACTGAAAGAACTCCAGCTCTATTCAGTCGCCTACCACTTGCTCAGAGGTGACCTTTGCCTAACATACAAGGCCATGTCAAACCCAGATTTGATGAATATGCTTCACCTCAAAAAATCTAGATCTGTCAGAGCCACAAGGGCGGGATACTTAAACCTCGACATGGCTATTAATAGGACGTGCTGGAGGGATAGATTCATCACCCAAAGACTCCCTATGCTGTGGAACAAAATCCCGGTATATGTGAGGCAGAGCACCTCGCTGGCCTTGTTCAAGAAATCTTGACCAATGGATGGGAGATCGCAACTATACCCCAGGGATTACCTCAGTGTCACTGCTCAACAGAGGCACAGCAAAATAATGGGTATAGTTCCCCATACTAAAGGGGTGGCGTAAGCCACAAAACTATGGGCTAGGCTTGTAAATGCCCTCGGGCAGATAGCCTAGTATGAACCTATGAACCTATGAACCTATAACAGGCAAACATGCATACAAAAAAGCTACAGTCAGCAGGCCTGTATGTAGACTATGCTACAACAAACAAGGTGTACGACTTCCAGTATGTAACAGTGCATATATGCAGGCACTCTAAGCCAGTACCCAGACATTCCCAGGTCAGATAGGCTGGGTCCAGCCGCAACCCCCACAAGTGTATAGACCACGTACCTTCATAATGTTGAATAACTGGCCTGATACCCAAGTGCTCATACCTGTAATAATACACATGTCAAATAACAGACACTGAGCCCTCACTCACAGTTCCAGACATAGTATGATGTATGCTACCTGTCCTGGCACCACAGTATCCTTGACATCTATGGACACTCTCCCTCCTGTCATAGTTAGTTCTGTGTTTTGGTGCTGTTATGCATGGTATGAGGTGTGACCTTGTAGTGCTAGTGTGCTCTTGTGAGTCCTGAACCTGCTGTGTAGTACTGCACAGATATCAACATCCTGAAACATCTGCATTGCAGAGTCGTGTGTGGACAGCATGCAACTCGCAGTTGACGTGGCCATCATTGAGTATCAATATGTACATTGTTGTATCCCCTGTGCTACATATGTAGGTGGCCATCCCTTCACAGCCTCACCACCAGTATGCAAAGATGTGCAGACAGAACACTGTGGTAATTAGTATGGGTGTACAAAACAATACAATGACATTCATACTGTAACTGCATCAGGCATGCTGGTATATACCCACAATGCTATAATTACACTGTACTGTTCTCAACATCATACTATTACAATACGTCTATGTAGTCAACCTGTGCATCAGCACCATGTTAACCTGTTCCTGCACTGATCTTATAGATTGCAGGAGGTGGCACAGTTTCATCATATGCACAGGGTGTGTACCTGGTATGCCTGAGTCTGCCACTGATACAACCAATTGACATGTCTGTGTGTGTGTGTTGGTGAGAGACAGCAGTACAAGATGGGGCAATGTTGATGCAGTGTGTGCATGTATGCGGTAGCCCTAGGTGTTATCACTTTGCATGTGTGTATGAATGCACACAGTCCCACCTCATGGCTGCCATATACAGGTGTTTGTGGACAGCCGCAGACTGTACCTGCCAGGACATACAGATCACTGTCTGTGGCCACGGACATGGTACCTGTGCCTGGCAGGGGTGCTACGGACTGTATCAGGTACCAAGCCAGACTGGGTACTGTCATCAGAAGCAGGTGTTCATTGACTGGAGACAGGTCCCTGTTGGGACTGTCCAGCACCACATGCACGTGGTCTCCTGGGGCGGTCTGATGACAGCACAGACCCAGCATTGCTGGGACTGCTGCTGGCACTATGTGAGCGGCCGTGGCCCTGTTGTCATCCGCGATGGCTGCCAGCTGCTGCTGTTGCTGGCATACAGCCACGTCTATGCCTCAACCGTCCACCATTGCCCTGGCTCATGGACATATAGTTGTGGAACAGATCTAATGTGTCCCCCCAACATCCGTCAATGACCTCGGTGAAGTTGCGGATGGCAGCCGCAACATCACGCATACTGTCACTCATGGCTGTGCGACATGCTCTCAGCTCCCTCAGACCCTGTCTGGTGTACCATTCCATACGTGACTGTGCCTGCACTACAGCCCGGAACATAGCTGGCGTTGAAAGACCTCTGTGGGCACGTCTAACAGGGGCAGTACACCCACGGATGCTCCCACGAGAACCCATGGACGTCTGCCTGTGCGGTACCATGTCAGGGCCCTGGCCATGGCTGCAGTGTGGGGATGCATGTGCCACCGGTACCACATTACCCTGGTCAATGCCCACTGTATCCTGTCCATCACCTAGGGACATTGGTGACAAAGGATGTATTGGCAGGATGACTGTGCACATAGATGTGGTCGACAGCTGTGTAGTGTCAATTGGCTGACCAATGATGGACCCTAGCACACCTACCTATGCCATTACACAGGTATCATCATCACTATCCACAGCAGCTGATTCAGGTTCCCTGCTGCATGACACCAGAGCAGCACCAGAACCTGTGGGAGTAAGACAGGAAACACAGTTTACAATGTGTACACAATGCCACCACAGATGCACACATGGGCACATGCGCACATGCACACATGCACACATGGGCACATGCACACATGCACACATGCACACATGGGCACATGCACACATGCACATGCACACATGGGCACATGGGCACATGCACACATGCACACACCTCAGTATATGAGATATCAACCCACAGACACAAACACACCTGCAATCAAACACATTGCACTACTGCTTCAGCCTATTATTACTATTAGTATACAGAGTAGTGAAGGTAATGGTATTACACACTCACCAGCATGGATAGGCTGCCTTGCTGTTACACCAGAGGGACCTGCGGAAAAGAGACATTCATCGTCAGTGGGCACAACTGTACCATTGATACTGTGGGCATGTTACAGTTCAGTAGTGCAACAGTTAGCTTCCACAGGTGTACTGCAGATAATGAGGTTATCACTAATGCACAATAATTACCAAGATAACAGCTACAAATCGAGGACACACCCCACACATGCATAACCTAACAGTGTACAGAATGGTCACTATACACATGGCATGTTACCTGCATGCTCTGTGTCCTGCTGCTGTGTGGCTCCAGCCTCCATCATTACACATGTATGCTGTTGTTGTTGCTGCTGTGCTGGAGCCACAACATTCAAGAGTAGTCCCTCCAGTCTGGTGAGGGGGGGATGTCTAGCCACCCCACCACCTGTGGCAAGCTGCTGCCTGTGGATATCCAACGCACGCTGACGGACATTTCTAATTAAATCACTGCAGTGATGGCATACCTGCTCATATGTCCGGTTATGTGGGCCTATGTCATTTACCCGATGGACCAGGTCTTGCCACAGTGCAGCCCTCTCCTGCTGGTTCTGGCTGGTGTGGGAAAAGAGTACAGCAAAATCCTGCACCAGGCTCTGGTGTATCTCCTCCTCTTCTGCAGCGGAGTAGACTGGGTTCCGCTGGTGAACCATGTCCCTGAAAAGGAGAAGGGAAATATGTCAGCAATATCTGTCAGCAGACTATAGCACACATAATACATATTATACTTGACTGCAGTGATATAACTTAGGCACCATATATAGCATCTGTCTGTCTATTGGGGGATACACATGTACATGACCAGATATCAGTGCTCATCCGACAACTGTGCAACAGTACCTGACACACTCCATACAACAGACTAGTATACTGCAGCAGTCAACACACTGTTTCAGGTACAATACACAACCTCACACTGGGGATTTGAATCAAGGTACTGTATGGGGAACATTATCAGCCCATGCACTGCACACAATGCATGTTACATATTTCACTGGTACTGCACACTACTCTTACTTGCCATAACCCTACCTACACCACAGTGACATACAGGGTAACACAGCACAACATATGGCAATGTAGTATGTGTTGATCACAATACCCCACACACCTGTCTCTGGCCTCACACCAAGGACACACACTACCATGACAGACAGACAGTCATGGTGAGCAATCACACCAGTACACAACATGCTCCCAGTCACTAGCACACTAATTCCACCTCACATATTCCGTTTGCAATGTGTTAATGGGTGTGCATTGCGTCCTAGGTAGGTAGTGTGCTTTTGGCCCTGAGCCTACAGCAGCATACTGTTATGCTACCCTGCCCCTTGTGACACATGTGTTATGATCATACCTGCTCCTTACAAACAGTTACACAGGGTGACTCATATGGCATATTACCTATCAGCATAACATTCAGCAGGGGTATGTCTGACATCTACTCATGGGGAGGCTTGCTTCTTAATTCTGTGTGGTCTAATACAGGGTATGTCATATCTGTGGGTAGTGTCCAGTACCTCCACCATGTGCTCTATACTGCAGTGACAAGGACGACAGACGTAGGTAATTTGTGTTGTGGATGTTGGAGGTGTTACCATGGTTGGGAGACAACTGTCATGGGTGTGACCAAACTATGTATATCCAGCAGTGGTAACCTCTATGTAGGTAGTCTGTGTGCACTCTGTGGTGTTTGAGTGCATTGACACAGTTACTTGCATATGTCTGTGTCCTTCACCATATCTGTAGCTGTCATGAGAGGTACATACTGTGTAGGACATTGTGGGGTGTGGAGGGGTACAGTGACCTACATGTCCATAGCTGACACACCATGTCCGCTGACACATTCCATGTACAGGTATTACAGGACTAGTGTGCCACTGTGTGTATCGATGTGGAGCCTATTGTACACTTGTTGACCCTGTTCCCCCCTGACACATGCAGTGGTGGGCAGGCATGTACATATGTGGTGGTTACTGGTGTCAGTGTTTTTGAATGGGGTATGGTACTCCAGTATCCACACTGGTGTTCACTCCATGCCTGTGACACCAGGCACCTGTAGCAAGACATCTGCACACATGTGCCTCACACATTCTATATATGTATATATATATATATATATATATATATATATATATATATATATATATATATGTATTGATATATTTATATCTGTAGATGGATATATATGTTTGTATATATGTATATATCGTATGTATATCTAGATGTAGATATATACATATAGATGTGGGGAGAGAGGGGGGGAGAGTGAGAGAGAGACACAGGGTGAGTGTGAGTGTGAGGGGGTGGGACAGAGAGTGAGAGATAGTCATATACAGACATATCTGTTGTCAGTCAGATCTATCTGTATATGTGTAAGTCTCTACAGATATCTATATATGTATGTGTGTATTACATATATCTGTACATACATATTCTACCAATCTCGATGTCTGTGCAGTACGTGAGAACCTGGTTCAAGGCTCCTGAGAGCACATCAGCGGTACCAGGCTATACCCCGTATCATGCATTGTGGCCCCAGGACTCGGGACAAAACAAAAAGGGTGTGATATTCATGGAGGACACACACACCTCCAGGTTAGTGGCAACACATGAAGCATCACAGATCATCCAGGTGCAGATAACCGTAGGCAAACCTGCTATACAACTGGTAGCATGTTACAGACCACCCTCCCGATCTCAGGGACCACAGTCGGCCTTCCTGTAGACATTGGAGGATATGAATGTCCCACCACACACCATCATATTGGGATAGTGTGACTACCCTAACATACACTGGGTGCATTATTCTACCCCAAACACCCTAGCCCAAAGGTTCCCGGTATTCACTATGTCAAATGCAATGGAACAGCTTGTCACCTCTCCCACAACAGGAGATAATATACTAGACCTGATCATCACAAACATGGGGACAATGTGCTACACACTGGAAGTATACCCCTCACTAGTCACATCTGACCACAGACTAATCACCCTGGATATATATATCCCACCTCCCCCACAGCACAACAGACTACAGTGGGAAACCTCTCACATGCCGACTTTACACGTCTTATAACTGAGTTGGTATCCTTAATGCCCACTGGGCCAGTGTAATCCACTTCCCACAATGCAGACACCCTCACATATGCTTCTACAGACATCTCCAAGAATGCATGGATCATGCAATCATAAATGGAACCATGACCCTCTCCACCAAGGGCAGGCGTCCTGTCTGGTGGACCCTAGCATTGAACAACTTGTATAACAACAGATGGTAGCTACTGCATGGCGGAGCATACTTCCATAGAGCTACGGCATCTCTCATCAGCAGTAGTAGACGGATAGGTTTTGTCGTACAAACATGCAAGACCAACAATGAGAGGGACATCGCTATGGTCACTACAGATAACCACAAGGCCTTCCTCTGCTATGTTACACACCTGGGTGGGAACCCTCAGTTGTGTTCACAGTTAGTTCACAGTGACATACGCTACACTGAACACACAGATAATGCCAACAGTCTGGCAGACAGGTTCAGTGCAGGTTTCTACAATCCCTCATCCACACATGTGGAATTACTTATCCCAGCTGACTGTAACCTCCCTGTCATCTCAGATGTCCAGCTGGGAACCACCCTCAGCGGAGCTGTAAACACAGCAGCAATGAGACCCAACAGTATTGCAGGTTGCATGCTACGTGTACTGCAAGAGGAGCTACATATGCACATTACATGCTATTCAGCCGTAGCCTTACTACAGCATATGTACCTGGACACTGGCATACAGCAACAGTAGTCCCACTCCACACAGGAGGCACCACTACAGACCCTGGTAACTACTGCCCCATACGCTTAACCAGCCTGGTCTGCAACACTATGGAAAGGATCACTATGGTACCCATACAGAGAGACATTGGGGACTTAGACACTTGATCCCACCCGGTTTGGCTTTGTAGAGGGCAGATCCTGCCTTATGAACCTGGTAGACCTTTTCAAATCAGTCACTATAGCCATTGCTGAGGGCATAGCAGTCCATACAGCCTATCTGGACTTGCCTACAGCATTCGACACAATACCGCACTCTGCCATCATAGACATGATCAACAGCTAACATGTAAATCCATATGTCACATGATGGGTTGCAAACCAGCTAACAGATAGAAACCCTATAGTCAACCTCACTGGTGCCATGTCAGACTCAGAGCCAGTCACATGTGGTGTCCCACAGGGCTCTGTCCTGGGACTACTCATGTTCGGCATATCATTCTCAGATGTGGAAGCAGACATGGGAGGGTAGTGGCTGACAATGTTCAAAGATGACTGCATATTAGGCGCCATAGGCAATACACCTGCTGACCCATACATCCTACTGACAGGCCTTACGGACACCATGGCCTGACACTGCATGCCACGTAATGTATACTCATACCCTTTTGGACGGACAAGGTACCTACATATTATCACATAGACAATAACCCACTGAGTACAGACAAAGTAATCAGAGACCTGGTGACACTGTGCAATGCTGACCTCTCATTTGACACCCACGTTGCCGAAGTCGTTGGATGGACTTCCTACCTTGCCCACCTTATCATGAAGGGATTCACATCCCCATCAAAAGGGGTCATTGTACCCTTATACTCCTCCCTTATCAGGCCCATGACTGTGTACTATGCCCCATTTGGTATGTACCTCACCTGGCATTTGCAACAGCTAGGGGGACCCCATGAGTACATCACCAGGTGGATCAAGGGTCTGCAACAACTGTCATATGCTGCCAGACTAACGTAACTCATGCTCTATTCCATAGCATACTGCCTACGTAGGGGTGATCTGTGCCTGATGTAGTAGGCCATGTCCAATCTGGTAGTGATGGACATGTTCCACCTCATACAATCCAAATCCATCAGAAGCATGAATAGGACATACTGTAGGGACAGATCCATCACTAAGAGGCTTCCCATACTGTGGAACAGGATCCCAGTTCATGTTAGGCAGAGACCCTCACTGACACTCTTTATGTGCATTCTTGACTAATGGATGGGAGATCATAGGTTTACAACAGGGGTCTTCTCTGTGTCACTACTAGACAGAGGCACAGTACACTAATGCTATTATGTAGGGGGTTTTCACTCTGTCACTACTATACAGAGGTGCAGGTTTCTAAATCTATTCTATACACTGTCTGCAGATAGCCTAGTACTATACTATGCCACTGTGAAACTATGTCTATGTATTTCTACATCCCTCTCTATCTATGTATACACATATGCATATTATATATATATATATATATATACACATACATATCTCGATATACATATGTATGCACATGTTATATATATATATATATATATATATATATATATATATATATATATACTCCTTTTTAGGTCCACATATGTATACACACAGTAACGTATTGCTGAACACCCATTACTGTACCACCTACTTGTACATTGCACTACAACCTACATTGCTATGTGCACATAGCTACCATCACATACATATGTATGTGAAGCCTTCAGTGACAGTTTCAGTATGTCCCCGTCCCTATGCACATCCTCATATACATAGATACAGACCAATAACACATCCGGAGGGTTCACAGTATGTAGAGTATTATAGTAGTACTTTACATTACCTGTATTTGTTGCAGCTGTTTGTGTAGGCTTGCGGTTGCTTGGCCTGCTGTCTGCCTCTTTGCCTTGATGTTTCCGGTTTGTTATTTCTTTCTTTCTTTCTTTCTTTCTTTCTTTCTTTCTTTCTTTCTTTCTTTCTTTCTTTCTTTCTTTCTTTCTTTCTTTTTGTTTCTCTCTCTCTCCCTCTCTCTCTCTACCTCCAGTGGGTGCAATGACAGTACTGCATGTGTGGACTGGGAGTAAAGGATGCTTTTGTAGGTATCTGCACATGTCCATGTGATGGCCTCTGCACCAATTGTTAGCCAGCATTTACTAATTGCATACAGCCTGTTGTGTAGTGATTGCAGTTCTCACTGTGATTACAGGCCTGTGCTATAAAAAGGTCTGTTAGGTAGGCGTAGCCCTTTCAGATTATCAGGGTGGGGACCATTCTGGTTTGCTGTGGACACTGTTCTGTGAGTGTAAGGGTTGGTATGTCTCTCATATTTCAGGCTGTGTTGTAGACACTGCAATGCATGTTGTTCTGTAAGCTACTGTTAGTACATTTGGCAGGGTGTCAGTGGGGCACAGTTGACATTTGTTTTCACATCAGGGACATCCCTGTAACTCAGTCACAGTTGCTATGTCTGAACTCTTAACTATTCAACTATGGCTGTGT
>NC_056731.1:260542342-260689842 GCF_019279795.1 Protopterus annectens | reverse complement strand
TTCTCAGTCTTACTATGTAAAATTCTACTTATTTGCCAGTCACATAATTTTTCATACATACTAACAATGGGGTAGGGGACAGGAATAAAAGTGCTAGTCAAATCATGGCCTCTACTATTTTGCTTGCCTTTAAATAAAACACTCAAATTCAGTTTTCTAGTAAATAGTATGACATGGGTTATAGTTTGAACAACACTTCCTCTCTTATTAGGTACAAATGTAAGTTTTCTTTCTAAAAGATTTGCCCATTCTCTTGTTACAATCACACCACTGTAATTATAAATGGTGAAATCACATTTCTCATTTAACACCATATCAGGTCCTACATCATTACTAATCTGTTCAATGACATTCTGCTTAATTTCATCTTGTTCAATTACATTCTCCCCCTCCTCTTTTCTCTGTAAGAAAGTCTGTGGTTTTGCACCCTGTAATTGTTTGCTAATTGTTCCCTTTCTCTCTTTTGTATTAGTCTCTGTGATCTCAAAACAGGATATTCTAAAGGATGCCCTTGTTGAACATTTTTATTCACGGTGACATTTAAATCCACATTATGTCCTTCCCTTTAATCACACCATTACTATTCACATTTCTGTTAATGTCACCCAAACCCTTTGGTGCAGGGTTTGCCTCCCCATTTGTATATTCTCTATGGTCCCTAGCTAACTTTTTTAACTTTTTGTGATTTAAAAGACCAACAGATTTTTCAACACTAATAAAAACATTACTAAATTAATTTACCTTGGTAGGGAATAATAAATCTCTCTTAATACTTTTGTTAAGCTTAGCAATTTTTTTATTGAATTACACCATTTTAAAATCATTGTACTTAATTAACAAAGTCAATAATTCACATCCATGTTTATTAAACATTAACAACAACTCACGATGCAGTTTTGAGTTTTTAACAAGTCCGTTTGGATATTTCCATATGCGAAGACCCTTTGGAATTTCTTCCCTTCATAAGCACTCCTTTAGGTAGCTATTTTCTAACTGTAGTTTTTTAAGCTTAAAAACTAAATCCTGAAACAGTTTTAGTTGTTGATTTAGTGTTCCGTACATTGCCTGGTCATTGCCATGTTGGTTTTGTGCAATACTCCACCCCTGCTCTTCCTTCAGCCAATCCGAAAGGTGGAAATCCGTCATCATGGCTTCCATCAATCTATTGATGCCAGCTGAATGAATTTTTCTCCTTTCTTCCTCTTTGAGCCACTGTAATGACAGAAACACCCAAACTCTGGGTGTCAGCTCCAAAAACAACATCAGCATGTGCATTACTGTAGCTACTGTTTCCACCTCCATTTGTCACCGTCATTACTTGCAGGCTTAACTGATTAACCAACATTGTCAAATTACTAACAGGTGCAGTTAGCTTCTGAAACACTTTGCTGTTGCCATTCCTACAAAATGTGTCACCATTCTGGTCTCCCTCTATTTCTAAACCACCAAAAAACACCAGAACAACAGATGCACCAATGAATAACAGATGAAGGAGACCAAGGTGACACACCAAAGCATACATTTTATTACAACATTAAGCGCTTTAGTCTCTGTATACTGGACTTCATCAGAAAACATTTAAAAAAACACATCTGTACATATACTTAAAAAATCACATGTTTAAACTAACCTTTCCAATCAGATTGCAAGTTTAACACCACACCTTAATCACCTGCCAAGGCATAAATTAACCTTTTCCTTCCTAAAACAAATTCTTCCTACAACATATCATAAAAAATATATAAACATATATATGTATGTATGTGTATATATATATATATATATATATATATATATATATATATATATGTGTGTGTGTGTGTGTGTGTGTGTGTGTGTGTGTGTGCGTGTGTGTGTGTGTGCGTGTGTGTGTGTGTGTGTATGTCATAAAAACGTCATATTATACATCTATAAAAAATATATATATATATATATATATATATATATATATATGTGTGTGTGTGTGTGTGTGTATTATATATATATATATATATATATATATATATATATATATATATATATATTATATATATATATATATTATATATATAATATATATATATATATATATATATATATATAAATGTAAATAAAAATATAAATATAAAGCATACCTATCTAATAAAAACTTTTATGATGCTTTATTATAATTTATTTTAAATAAATAAATTGGTGTCCATTATAACAAAATTTACAACAAAATGTTAGTTTTGAATTTCAGAAAGCTACTCAAAGAAACATGCTCATTCAAACCAGGGGGGGGGGGGGTCCCATAGCATTCATTTGCAAAATCCATTGCAATTCTAAATATTCTAAATAATCAGTTTCAGGACCCCCCTCCCCGCCCAGAACCAAGATCACAGTGATCAATAACACAAAACTTAAAAAAGTGGTCTTTGTTCTGCAAAATGTGTTTAAAAAGGGCATTCTTACAATCCATTTTCTTAATTTCATATAAATGTTGATATATTCTATATATCACTGCTTTGGAGAAATAATAAAACTTATGTAGGATATTAATATCCATGTACCCTTTAATTCTAACACTGTTACACACTAACACAATTGCACACTGGGTACAGGCCCCACACTTTGACATATTTCCTGTTTGCACACCCATCCTACTCCTTCTAACATTTGCTTAAAGCTACTTTCCTTCTGTGCACTATTTTTGGCTTATCTCCTACAATTTGTAGGTAGTCAGGGTCTATTCTAAAGAGATCTACTAACAGTGTAGAAGTTCTGATTGTAAGGGATACCATACCAAAAGCAGAATCAACAGACTTGAAAATAGATTCTCTTAATAACACAGAAATAGAAGTGGCCCCATTCACCAAACTATTAGGCGTAACAATTGATGATAATCTTTCCTTTGGCCTCCATATACCAAGTTCCATTTAAAAAACTCACCATAAACTAGGAGTGCTTTATCAGCACAAACACTTTATGGATACAGCCACTAAAACAATATTAGCCTCCACATACTTATTGCCCTCTTTACTATATGGTGCCCCTATTTTAACCAACCTCCAATCTACACTAAATATAAGCTTGAATCCTGCTGCAATAAAATTGCTAAATTCGCAAAGGGACTACCATTCTATAAACACAATTGTACTGCTCTTACCTCCCTTAACTGGCTTGAACTACCCCAACATTTCAACTACCTACAACTGACAAAGGCACATAAAATCATCTATAACTCGGAAACCTGCCCTGTCATATATTCCATACTCTGAACCTATATACCTAATTGAGCTTTACACTTTGAAAACAAACAACTTTTAACTGTATAAACAGTTTCTTTCTTTCTGACTAGATACTACTAGTATAAAAAATGCTTATTTTTTATTTTATTTTTTACACTATGTATAGTATCATTATTGTTATTTGTTGTTTTGAATTAAGTGGAGCTTTTCTCCCCAGGCCTCCTCTGAAAATGGACCTCATCCAGTCGGACCATCCCAGTTGACAAATGTAAAATAAATAAATAAATAAACCAAAGCAAAGTGCCGGACAACGTTTATACTCTTTATTTAGCAACCAAATTATGGAATGCATTACCCCTTGAAATTAGAACTTCCTTAAACCTCAAAAAGTTAAAATTCAAATTAAAAGATCACCTATTGAAGTCAAAAATAACTTAAATCCCTCTCACTCTTTACTTAACTCTACCCCTCGTCTTCCATCTTCTTCCCCTCCCATCTACCTTCATTTACTGCAGCCACCTCCTTTCCTTCTTCTCCACTACATTTTCTTTTCCTCTCACTCAAATTATCTCTACTATTAGCATCTCTCACTGAATATCACCTCACTCACCCCTTTTTCATTACCTCCATTGGACACTGCCTACCCCATATCAACACTTTTTCTTAACTTTATGTACCCTCTTCATCAACTCTTTGACTTCCCCCTGCTAATACTTCCTACAAATACTAACCTCCGAAATTACAGTCAGTTCATGGCTCTACTTCTACAAAAATATGTCTGTAGGCAGATATGATAATTATTGGGTTCTATGAAATGCCACCATATTAACTAAGCATTCTAATCTTTCCTAAAAATGTAATGTACATGGATCCTATCAGTTCAATTATAAACGTATTTTGTATTTTTTCTCTATTTTGTTTTTCTTTGTGAATACTGTTTACTTATTATTGTAAAAGTAATTTTTTTGTCTTCCTATTTGGAGCTTTTCTCTTTGGGCCTCTGCCAAAAATGGTTTTTAAACCCAGTCATACTTTCCCGGTAACCAAATGTCAAATAAATAAATAAATAAATAAACAAATAAATAAATAAATAAGTTTCTTTTCAACAAAGATTCACACATTTGTGACATCCTTCCCATCATACACTCAACTTGTGTTAGTTTACAACCTGTGACATCTTCACTGTTGTGGTATGTAAAACTATTAGCAATGGACCTATCTTTGTATTATACCCTATGTGTCTTTATACTGTATTTAAAATCTATAAATTATTTTCTACTCATTTCAATTATATTAATTAATAATATATCAATTATCTTGCTTGTACTTAATCAGGTATATTCAGTATACTACAAAGGACATGATGGTCCGTACAGCTGCATGTTTTTTCACTGTTCCTAGACATCTCTGCAGTTTTTATGCAACAGGCACTGGTACAAGGCACACTTACTGGAGGTTCATAGATTCCCATGGAGGGAACGACACTTCTACTGTACTCTACAAACTACTACTTTGCTCTTTTATAGAGATTATGATGCATGTTACTGACAACCTCCTATACTGAACCTGTTTTGACAGCACTGAAAAGGGTAAATCACAGCATTTTGATGGAATAAACTGAAATAGAAGTCAGTTATCTCTTTTCTCTTTTAACCATGTTTGGTTCACTGTCACTCAGGCTGCATCCTACGTGACCTCAGGCAGGAACTTGCAGCACCACCAGGCACCCTATTCAACCAAATCCTGAGTACTGCCTTCATCCCAGCTGAGTGGACGACAGCCACTGTCATCCTTTTACACTAAGGTGGAGTGTCCACCGATCTGGGAAATTATAGCTCCATCAGCCTAGCTAGCCTGATCTGCAAGGCCATGGAATGGATTATCATGGACTTCATTAACAAGGACATTGGTAACCTCCAAACACTTGACCCCACACAGTTTGGCTTCATCAAGGGGAGGTCATGTCTGCTAAATTTGGTCGACTTCATCAAGGGGAGGTCATGTCTGCTAAATTTGGTTGACTCTTTGAGACGGTCACCAAAGCCATGGATGAGGGGAAGATGGTGCACACCGCCTACCTTGAACTGGCCAAAGCCTTAGGCACTATTCCCTACTCGGGCATAATAGATAAACTCTCTCAACTAGGTATCAATCCACATGTCACCAGATGGGTAGAAAACTAGATCATTGATTGAACACACATAGTCAAAATAGGGGAAGCCATCTCAAACAGTAGACCTGTAAGAAGCATTGTACCTGAGGGTTCAGTCTTGGGGTCTCTGTTATTTGGGATATATTTCTCTGAGGTGCAGGCCCAAAACCAGTGGGCTATTGCTGACCAAATTTGCAGATGACTGCAAGCCTGGTGCTATCATCAATTCCCCTAGTACTGTGGACATCCTCCAAGAGGGTCTCACACACACACAAATGACTGGTGCCAGAAACATGGCCTCAAGCTGAATACCAAAAAATGCATCATTATCCCCTTTGGTGAGAGTGACATCCCCACACATTATCACATTAATAACAACGTTCTAAGCATTCAATCAGTCATGAGATATTTGGGTACCCAGGTTGATAGCAACCTGACTTTTGCCCACCATGTTGCTTCCATTGTATGGAAAGCCTTCTACATGGCCTACGTCATAAGTAAGGGTATCTCATCCAGGGTCCAAGGAGGTCATAACATCCCTGTATTCTTCCCTTATAAGGCCCATCATCGAGTACAATGCCCCTTTCAGCATGTACCTCGCAAAACACATGCAAGCAGCTGGAGAGGCCACAGAGGTTCCTCACAAGGAGAATCCAGGGCCTCAGACATCTACCATATACAGATAGGCTAAAAGCCGTATTCCTCTACTCGGTTTCATACAGACTCCTCAGAGGTGACCTCTGTCTGGCATACAAGGCATTCACGGACCCCACCTTGATGAGACTGTTGCATATCCACAAGTCAAGCTTCACTGAAGTAACCCACATGCGCAGCCTCAACCTTGTCTGTGACATCAACAAGACTTGTTGGTGGGGCATATTTGTGTTCCAGAGACTACCTTATCTGTGGAATAGACTCCCTCTCCACATCAAGCAGAGTACCTCTTTACCCCTTTTTAAGCACAATCTGGATAACTGTATGGGAAACAGAAAATATACCCCTGGGATTTCACCCATGTCCCTGCTGGACAGGGCATCAGATGGTGATTTGTCTAAACATGGACTAAACTCTTGGCTAGGCTTATAAAGGCCTCAGGGCCAATAGCCTAGTAACCTCCTATAATCCTATGATCCTGTCTTAGACCTAGCATATACAGAGCCCTTTCTTTTCTCTCTGAACACACTTATAATTTATATATCACTAGAAAGTTGAATTTATCCTGCCATGGAAAGGGCGATATGCTGCCTGACATAAAGGATAGAAGGTAGGTGCTCCCAGTCATAGGTTCAGTCAGCTTGTCCTGACTAGCTGCAGTTATGATTACTACAGTATAATTCTTTAGGATTTTAATTTTGCTGGTTGTCACATATCTTTTTAGTATTTGTTACCCCATGTAAACATGGCAAATAGCATCTACTTATCACAGCACAGATACATGATATGCTACTAGTTATACATAGCCAGGGGCAAGATTTATAAAGAGTTTGTATCAATTAGGCATTAGCCACTAAAGATAAGAATACAGCACATAAGCTATAACCTATAAGCTGCCAACAGGAGTAGATATGCAGAACGTGTATGAAAGATAGGACTTATCCTATTGTAGCTTGGATGACCTGCCTATGACATACATTTATGACCCCAGCTGAAGTTAATTAACAATGATCTGTGTGTTAAAGCAGATAAATACTGCATGTCATGTAAACCAGATTTAGATCTGCAACTCTTTTAAGGGCGAAAGCGCTCATCTATTTGTTTTTCAATAAAAAGTGTTAGTTTCTAAACAAGTTATAATTGCTTGATTACTCTGAAATTTTATTTGGGCTTGTCTGCAGTGCATGGCTCTTTTTCCCTTTTATTAGGATTCTTAGCCAGAAGCTTTGTTGCACAAAAGTACCGGTTTTCCCTGAGGTCTGTTGTTTTTCCATATGGGAAGGAGACATCTTATCCCTCTAAGGCTGGAAAAATATTGTGCCTCAATATATATTTATATATGTATTTTGTTTGGGAGAGTGCATGTATAGCTTGCACACTGCAAAAAAGTATGTAGTTAGATTTTAATCTTGTGAAATTACTGATTTTTTTTTTTTTTTTTTTTTTTTTTTTTTTTTTTAGAATTTGGTTTGTTGGCTTAATGTCATTTGAGATTTCTGCATATCTGCAAAGTGATTGAGTGAACTTGGGAGATCCCAACTGAAACTTCTCTGTGGAATTCTGGATCTACAGCATGTGACCAAGTCGGTATTAGAGAGCCCTGGGTAAAAAGCACATCAGCAGTCCAGGTGGTATAGCATTAATGCATGAATAAATATTGCAGGGAAATCTGTATGGTTTACTACTGGCATTTCAAATCCACTTTGGTCGACCATTTAGAATGTCGACCTGAAATACTGAATAGAGAATGCCGAAAAGTAAACCAAAGAGAAAATGAATACATCAACAACTGTGGTTCGATGTATTCGACATAGCAGGAGGTGATGTCACTCACCTCCTGCTATGCACATTAACTTACCGTTAATCCCTACAGTCAATGGTACATTAATTCTACAATTTTGCAGGGGGGCTAGGCCCCCTGGCACCCCCCACACCCCCTGCACATTAAATATACCAACTCAAGATCGCACTACATTGAGAAAATGGGAAGACTAACTGTTCCTTGAGGGAACACATGCTTAAACATCAAACGGATATCAAGCATAAGAAAAGTACTAGAGCATGCTGAGTCCTATGGAGAACAGCATCAGTTTAATTTTTTTTGTTCTGGAGTTGATTTTAGAAGATTTAAGGGGGGGAGACATCATCAATAGAACTGAAGCTAGTGAGCAAAAATGAATTTTATTTTTTAAAGCTGACACCCACCCAGGCATTAATGATCTGGTCTCCCTTAAACCATTTTTGCATTAGAGACCATTGAAGCATTAGTTTGTGTTTTTTGCTTTAAGTTTTTGATTTGGTAATTGATGGCTGTTTTCTATTGGTTGGATGTTTTTTATAAGAAGCATTGATTTTTATTGTAGAGTTGTCTGATGAAGCGGTATTAGAACCGTGAAAGTGCTTTCCATTAAACAGTTTGATTTTACTCTGAGTTTCTGCCTTGCAAGAGTTTTGCTCTGTTTTTATTTTTTATTTTTATTTAATTGTTTCTGAGTGTTCTCCAGTTCGATTCTCGGCAGGGGTACCTTCTGTGCAGAGTCTGCATGTCCTCCCTGTGGTCTCGTGGGTTTCCTCCGAGTGCTCCGGTTTCCTCCCACATCCCAAAGATATGCTGTAGGTGGATTGGACACTCTAAATTGGCCGTATGTGTGTGTGTGTGTGTGTGTGTGTGTGTGTGTGTGTGTGTGTGTGTGTGTGTGTGTGTGTGTGTGTGTGTCTTCTGTGGAAGGTTGGGTGCTGGGCTGGCAACTCAACACTGTAAAACTCTACTGCCAATCATGAGTGGACATGTGATCTGCTGTGGCAACCCCTAACCGGGAAAAAGCTGAAAGAAGAAGAATTTCATTGTTTCTGAGTGGAACTCTATTAGGGTTGCCATTTTTCTTTGTGGCTAAAACCGGACTAAGGTCACACCCCTTGCATCACCCATAACTCCACACATTCCCACCCCCTTACCCATACATGCTCAGCCCATTTTGTGACATTACTGTGACATCAGCTGATGTGAATGTCCTCTTTTTCTGTTCTGGATGTCTGCTTTCACACTTAATGGAACATGCACACAGAAAATACAAAAACCCAATTGTTTCAACTCAAAGCTTTAAAATGGCACATAGATACCATAGGCTTGCCACCCCTCCATTTTTTTCCAGACTATCCGGAAATCAAACTGATTCTCCGGTAGTCCGGAAAACACTGTACAAACTCCGGTATTCTGTTTCAAAAAGGAAACAGACTATCGGAGTTTGTAAATCGGCTGATTTACTATGCTTTTTTTTTTTACAGAAAAGCATAGTAAATCAGCCGAAAGCAGGCAGCAGGAACAAAAAAAGAGGGCATTCCCACCGAGTGATGTCATAGTGACATCACAAAATGGGAGGAATGTGGGTGGGAGAGGGGGTGGGGTGGGTGGGGTTACTGGTGATGTGAGGGGCATGGCTTTCCTCCGATTTTAGCCACGAAGGAAGGTGGCAACCCTAAGATACCAACAGAACAGAAAATAAAATAAACCCAGGTCCTGCAACTCACAGGCTTGAAGTGGCACATGCACATAGAAAGTACATTAACCCAGATGCTGACTCAATGACTAAAAGTGTTTTCTTCTTACAATGTGATCACAATCAATAGAAAGGAGAGGACAAAATACCACTGTAACAAGCTTTCAAGAGGATGATTGATTTACTGCGTTCTCTGATGTTTTTGCTGACATTGCATTCCTTTCCCCAGGGTCTGCAAAATTAAATTAATTTAAATCCTGCTGCATATCAAAAAGTGTACCTCAGGCTCTGTATTTACAGTTGATCAAAGTGTATCTTGGAGAGATAACCCATTTTAAACATTAGCCACCCCCCGACAGACAGACAGACACACAAACACACACACACACACACACACACACACACACACACACACACACACACACACACACACCTTCCAGTCTTCAAAAACGGAGCTTCCTTCTAGCATAATACACACCTTCCAGCATAACAGTCTACAAAAATAGAGCTTCCTTCCAGCATAATACAAAACAGAGCTTCCTTCCAGCATAATACAAAATGGAGTTTCCTTCCAGCATAATACAAAATGGAGCCTGCACAACCTTATTACAAAAAATACAAGCTTCCTTCCAGGCAGCATAATACAAAATGGAGCTTGCACATACACACACACACACGCACACACGCACACACGCACACACACACACACACACACACACACACACACACACACACACACACACACACACACACACAAACACACACACAACCGGAGCCACCTTACTGCAGAAAATACAAACAGAGGAGCTACCTTACTGCAGAAAATACAAACAGAGCTTCTAATACCTTACTGCAGAAACGGAGCTTTCACCACTTAAAACGAGCAGCTTTCACCACTTAATGAATAAAACCAGACCAGCCAGCCATATTGACTCTGGCAGCAGGTACGCGCACTTTTGTGTTTAAATTACATTATTGTGTGCATGAGTCCTTCATTGGGTCTTCCCCTTCCCTGAAACAAGCAATGAAGAGACAGGACGCATAAGCACAAGGGGATGAGGCATCTGCTGCTCTATTTTTTGATCTGATCTGGTGTTCAGTGTCACGCATGTCAAAAAACGTCTTTGTTTAGTTGTAGATCTGCTAGCAAAGGCAGGCGGATGCTGGTAGAGTATGATTTTTGTCCTTCATCTATGCATACATAATGTAAAATTAATTCTTCTGCATCGGTAAAAACAAATTTGGCAGTGGCACAAAACCCGGACTTCATGTGTCCGGTTTTGAATGAAATTGGTAACCGGACAATTTGTCAGAAAACCGGACAGTCCGGTCAAAAAACGGACAGCTGGCAATCCTAAACTCTACTATCCTGGTTTTTATTTTATTATTCATTGAAATGGGCTAATTCCCTGTTCCTGACCGAACTGTGATCTCCGTGCACAATGTCAAACCCAAATGCTCGAATTACACTACCCATTCACTGCAGTGTAGTCCATTACATTTTGGTTTGACATTCTGCCAACTTGAAAACTGCAAGTTGACCACATGCTGGTTGACCGATGCAGTTTCAAGGTTTTAAGTGTAAACTGATCTGTATCTGTTCTAAAGTAGATCTGCTGCAAACATAGTGCTAGACGGGGTCCCTATTAAATTATTGAACGTTTCAAAGTTCAAATGTCATATGGTCGATGCCATATGATTGAACTTTGAAAAGTTCGAAGGTGAAAGGCAACGGCTCCGTATGCACAGAATGGGAACATTTCCCTTTTCTGCACTGAAATGCAGTCTCGGAGTTGGTATATTTAAATGGTGTGTGTGTGTGTGTGTGTGTGTGTGTGTGGGGGGGGTGCAGGGGGGGCTTGCCCCCCCTGTTCAGAGCGTTAAGGTAAGTTTTTTTTTTTTACATTTTTATTATATATTCGAAGACTCAAGTTTCGCTCATATGTTGTCGAACATATGAGGTTCGAAATTTTGAGCTTCGAATATGTAATCTAGACCCTGTTCATAGGTTCATAGGTTCATAGGTTCATACTAGGCTATCTGCCCAAGGGCATTTACAAGCCTAGCCCATAGTTATGTGGCTTTCGCCACCCCTTTAGTTTGAATAGAAACTTTGCCTATCATTTTGCTGTGCCTCTGTCAAGCAGTGACACTGAAGTAATCCCTGGGGTATATCTGCGATCTCCCATCCATTGGTCAAGATTCCTCTTGAACAAGGCCAGCGAGGTGCTCTGCCTCACATGTACCGGGATTTTGTTCCACAGCATAGGGAGTCTCTGGGTGATGAATCTGTCCCTCCAGCACGTTCTATTTATAACCGTGTCAAGGTTTAAGTCTCCCTTGTGGTTCTGAGGGATCTAGATTTTTTGAGGTGAAGCATATTCATCAAATCTGGGTCTGACATGGCCTTATATGTCAGGCACAGGTCACCTCTCAGCAAGCGGTATGAGACTGAATAGAGCTGGAGTTCTTTCAGTCGAGCAGCATAAGACATATTTTTGAGACCCTTTATCCTTTTGGTGAGGAACTTTTGGGCCTTTCAAGCTGCAGCAGGTGTCTGGTCAGATACATTCGAACGGGCATTGTACTCAATCATAGGTCTAATGAGTGATGAGTACAGGGGGACGATGACCTCCCTTGATCTAGATGTGAATCCCTTCATGATCAGGTGGGCGATATAGAAGGTTTTCCTAACTACTTTAGCAACATGAGTGTCAAACAAAAGGCTACTGTCAACCTGGGTCCCCAGATCCCTGATGACTTTTTATGTGCTCAGTGGATTGCCACCTATATGGTAGCTAGGGGTAACCTTGTTTTTCCCGAAGGGTATGACTATGCATTTTTTGGCGTTTAACTTCAGGCCATGGCTCTGGCACCAGTTATCCATTTCTGTGAGGCCCTTCTGGAGGATATCTGTGTCAGATGTGTTTTTGACTATGGCGCCCAGTTTGCAGTCATCTGCAAACTTTGTCAGCCATAACCCTCCTGTGTTTGCTTGTACTTCAGAAAAGTAGATGCCGAACAAGAGTGGACCCAGGACTGAGCCCTGTGGGACACCACTTGTGACAGGCTTTGAGTCTGACATGGCTCCAGCAACTCTGACCCTATGGGTTCTGTCACTTAGCCAGTTTGCAACCCATCTTGTGATGTATGGGTTTACATTCAAGCTGATGAGTTTTTCGATGATACCTGAGTGGGGTATTGTGTCAAAGGCCTTTGCCAGGTCGAGGTAGGCTGTATGGACTGCCTTTCCCTCATCAATGGCCTTGGTGACTGTCTCGAAAAAGTCAACAAAGTTTAAGAGGCAGGATCTGCCTTTGACAAAGCCAAACTGGGTTGGATCCAAAGTCTGCAAGTTCCCTATGTCTTTATTTATGAGTTCCATTATGATCCTCTCCATGGCTTTGCAGATAAGGCTTGTCAAGCTAATGGGGCGGTAATTTCCAGGGTCTGTGGAGGCACCGCCTTATGAAGTGGGACCACAGTCGCCGCCACTCCTTGGGTACGTATCCTGAGGTGAGGCTAAGATTAAACAGCTGTCCTAACTGTGGGTTTAATTCCTCGTTGAGTTCGTGAAGCACACAGCCGGGGACACCATCCGGTCCCATGGATGCTGTGTTTTTGCCTTAGTGAGGGCAGTTCTCACCTGGGCGTTGGAGATGTTTGGGGCTACAATCCTCTGGAATAGATATCTCTCCTTTTGGGGAGGGGAGAAGTTTGCACTGAACCTGTCAGCCAGTATGTTGGCAATGTGTGTAGGTTCAGTAATTTTCACATCATTTTGAACTAATTCTGAGCATATCTGGGAGTTTCCTCCTAGGTTTCTAACATAGCTAAAGAAGGCCTTATGATTGTCTTTAGAGTCCTTAGCGATTTTTCTCTCAAAATTTGCCTTGGATGATTTTATGAGAGCTCTTAGTTTTTTACTTATAATGATCAAAGGTGTCTTACCTTTCAAGGATTTTGCTCTATCTTGTAGTAGCTTCCTCCTTTTGTTGTAGAGCTTGTTTATGGCTGGGGTCCACCAGACTGGACGCTTGCCTTTGGTACAGAGAGTCTTAGTTTTGTTTGGGATTGCCTGATCCATGCAGTCCTGTAGGTGCTGGTAGAAGGCATTTGTAAGTGATTCAGCGGTTTGAGTAATGTTTACCACTTGCTCAGGGGCCTTAAAGGAGACCACACTAGTTTTTAGAAGTGTGAAATCGGCTTTTGAGAAGTTTTTCACTGTGGTCTTTTTTGTTTCAGGTGGGGGCGGGATGAGGACCTCCAGCGAGATTAGTTTATGATCTGATCTCACCAGTGAGGGGTATACTTCCGGTGTTGAACATTTTGATCCCATGTTCGTGATGATGAGATCAAGTATGTTTTCTCCTCTTGTGGGGATGGTGACTAGATGGTTAGATGGTTAGAGGCAGATTCCCCAAAGTGACATCTCCTGGAATACTAAAACATAGTTTGAACTGTGCTGTGACTCAGGGGTGTAGCAAGCAAATTCCATTTGTACTCACAAGCTCTGAGTGCTACCCCTCTTGGACACCAATCATGTAAAAATGGACACATCTCTCAAAATTCTGCCCCCAAGCAGTTAATAAATATAAGTAACATTTTCATCTGTTCCTCTTAAAACTATTTGCATAAACAATATTACCATTGTTGTTAAAGGCATTTATTTAGACAATTGTACACATACTATGACCCAAAAAAAAAGCCATGTTGATTTGATACTCAGAAAAAAAGTACTTAGTAGTATACAAAGAGTATCTGGATACATCCTTGCTGTGAGTTCACAGTGGCATGGGCCATGGGCTAAGTTTCGTTCTTAATCGGTGTTTTCTCCTTTTTCCTATGTGTGACTGTAGACTTGTTACATGTAAGTCAGGTGGGTATGGGAGGGCAAAGTTCCCTACAGAAAAGGCATGAGGGATTGCTAACTGCAACCTGATATAGTCATTTTCTTTTAATGTTCCACAAATCTGCAATCACAAAGTTTGCCTCGGGATGTATGTTTGCCATCAGTCTGATTCTTGGTTTTCATAGTAGATTTATGTTGCCAAGACCACAAATGGAATCATATGTTTGCTACACGTGGTCTTCTTCCTGTATAATTAAGATGAGCTAATTACTGATGACCCCTGGTTCTTAAATGTCAGTGCATTATCAAGGACTGAAGTCAGACATTAACATTCACTATGAATTTTGAATTCCCATACTCCCCAAAAAATGGGATGGGGCCCTATAGGTAAGGTGCCATGCTGGAATAAGAGTAGCATCCACTAACATAACCTCAGTTTTAACAGGAGTGAGGCTGTGTCCACTGAAGTTCATCTACGTGGGACTGAAATCCATGCAGTCCTCTAAATTAATAAAAGTGAACATCTGGTCCTGAGGAAGGGATGGCTGAATATCATCTGTGTAACAGTGATACTAGATTCCTGTGCCTTCCATGACCACTTAATTACCAGTAACACATAGACACACTCACACTCACACACACACACACACACACACACACACACACACACGCGCACGCACGCACGCACACACACACACACACGCACACACACACACACACACACACGCACACACACACACATGCACACACACACACACACACACACACACACACACACACACACACAATCTGTGAACAGTAACATGGTAAAAATGGAGTTTGGCTGTATCTTGACCCCTAGCACATAACTCTTTGTAATGCTTCCTATAGAGAAAACCCTCTAGAAATTATCCCAGAGATATGACACAAGTCAGTTAACTATACCATCAGACAAGTCACAGTAGATAGCATCCTTTCTGACCCTCTCAAACTGTAGACTGAGCTCTAAACCCACATCCCTTGTCTTGGTGTAAATTGGCCTGCTAATGTGCTTGTCTTTGTTTATATACAAGTCATAAAAAAAAACTTTTCATTTCATTTTAAATCTACATGAAATAAATTTAAAATACATAAAATAAACAACCAAAAATAAAGCCTAGATGGAAAGAATCGATATTTATAAATTATAAAATTTTAATTAATACATTATTAAAATTAAGTGATAATTGGAATAAAATGTTTTTTTTCAATTGAAGATAGACTTACACTGATAAAAATGATAATTTTCCCAAAAAAAAATATTTCTTATATATAAGTACTTTCGTTGAGCTGACATGCTTTATTAGTTATTGTTTTTCTCCTCAGAAATTCTAATGAAATGAAATACTGAAAATGCAGAAATTAAAAAAAAAGAAATAATAAATGAAGGTTGTGCTATAACTATAGCTAAATAAAATGTTATTTTTTAATTCATCCTTATTGAAACCAAGTACCATGCCATGCCATTAGATATCCCAGGAAATACATATTCAGATGATTAGCTCACTGGGCCTGATGTATTTGATATCTGCATCATCATTCTTTCAGGTATATTTTATCAATATAGCATATATGAGTGAGCATAATGCAGGGTTTACTATTGCTGAGGTGGTTTAGTCATAACGGTAAAGCCCAAGTGAGCAAACAAAGCAAACCATTGGTTAACCGTTCATTACCCACACACTAGCATGGCATGTTGTTTTTATACAATGGCATTATTTAATAAAAAAGAGGTGATTTACCTTTTTCAATTAATGTCATTGTATGTTGCCACCTCATTTCTGCTTCACCTGCTTTCACCATTCAGATTCTTCAGGGAGGTCTTTGTAATATTATATACATGAGCTGCCTATGTGATCTCTGTTGTTTAGATATTAACAAGTTGTAATCCACATCACTTTTTTATATTAGTGTGAGGGAAACTTAATTTTCCAGTCTAGGTGATACTCAGCATGACAGTGATACTTCTGACGAGTTTTGGTGCTTTAACATCAACTGTGAAGTTGCTTCCACTCCTTCAACACTCTCTGTCTTTGAAAGCATTGTTTATAGGAAAGGAGAGTCTGTCACACTCGAGGAAAGGCTTTCCCTGCTTGAAAAGTGGGCACACAATGGAGTTTAAATTTTTTAAAAAAGTTATTGATAGATGGTAGATATAAATTTAGTTGTGTAAGTGGTTGACATCTCCTGATTTCTTATGCTGTCTGTCCATGATGAGAACATTTTTTGTCATTATAATTAGTAAACAGTACAGTTAATTAAAATACAGGGAGGTTGCATTTGGGTTAAACATTTTTAAAGTATGGTGGTGCGTATGTTTATTCATCAAAAGTGTGTCTCTTTGACACACATTCTCCACTAAAAGGAACAAAGGAAACAGTGGCAGTATTTTGTCAGTAGTTGTGTTGGTCTGTATTTTGTTGTGGTTACAGATCTACAGTTCTATTTTCTTTCTTTCTTTCTTTCTTTCTTTCTTTCTTTCTTTCTTTCTTTCTTTCTTTTCTTTTTTTTTTTTGTATAATTTTTTGCTCTCTGTAAAGCTATCTGCTGTTTCAGGGTTTCTTAATTTCATTGCCTACCAAACCTAAATTAGCCTTCCCTAGACTAGCCTTGACCCATGTAAGTAGATCAAAGGTTCCTACGATTTATCATACTGCTACCAAAGATTATTTTTCTCCTAAGGAGCTGTCCTTGCACAAGCCTGCTCCATCCTAGGAAAATGTGTACAATGGGATATGCTGATGTATCATCCACAATTCTACATGTACCTCAGGCACAACGTGCCCTCTTTGTGGACAGCATCTCATGTGTATCCCCAGCCTCCATTAAATATCAACTGTGAAGCTGCATCCAGGGGTGCATATCCCCCCAGGATGGGCATGGCCATTCTTCATGCCCATGCTATCAACCACCCAAGCCACTATTTGAATATGGGTCACCTAGGCTATGGCAAGGGCTTCCTCGATCTCTGCCACTGGTACAAAGTTGTGCAGATCTATTTTCTGTGATTAATGCTAGATTTACGACAGGGGCACTGACTGTGTTGCCCAACCCATATTCACATTTTGGAATATTAAGTGGGTCTTTTTGTATCCTATGAATGCATGAATAGTAAAGATTGGAGAGAAAACAGTCTATCAAGTTAGATCAACTGTTTAGCTAAACATTACAGAGTTGTCCTCCCATGTCCTCCCTCTTCTTTGTATGGTCTATGCCTTCTTATGCTTTTCAATAGATTTCCAATACCTTACTCATTTTGGAATCAGTTTGTATCATTTTCAAGGTTTACAGTGAAGAAGATTTCCTCATGTAATTTACTAGAGTCCCATTATTTCGCCTTCCTGCCTCTTTCACGTATCCATGGAATATAATTCTGTGTTTTCTGCCTTCTGTGGTAAAATGCCCCTACTTTTCATAGTTTTTGTGATTGTAATTGAACAGTTTGGGATCTTTATGAATAACTTATGATCCAGTTTAATGAATTTTTCATTCCTGCCCACATCAGTCCTTTGTAATTGCCAACAATGCTTCAGCCTCCATCCCACCAAAGAAAATGCATGCATATTCACTGACTCATTACTTTTATTCCTTGCCTCATCTGCCAAAAAAGACATACTATAGCGGATTGTTATTATATACTAGTTGTAATAATCCTCTTGGATGATAACATCCTCTTGTAGCCTCCAGACTGAATAGAAACAATTTTGCCTGTTCTTATCCATATAATCATCTTTCCTTTCCTAACTCCCATTCCCTTCTCCATTAATCCCATGTTAGAAACTGCATCTACGTCCCTGTCGAAGCACCATGTCCTCCCCTCCCTTCATATAACTGTCTGTAGCTAAATACAGAATGGTAATTGGCCAGAATGGCATGACTGAGCAGTCCTAGGCTCATGTTATTATGCTGTACTCTTCCTTGATAAAATGATTTAATAACTTTTTTATCAAGTTTCTACAACTTTTCCTATGATAGATGTCACACTCATATGCTTACAGTTTCAGGACCTTTCTCTCCATCTTTTATAAACTGGTTTCACTGGAATTTCCTCCCCCCTCCAGTTATAAGAAATGTTAGTAAGGCTGTTGAGATGCTTGAGCAAGTCCCGCAAGTGCATAGGTGACACTCCACCAGGCCTTTTATTTTTATCATCACTTAGATTATAGATGCTATGTTAAGATTAGGTCTGCATAATGACATTAAATAAACAAATGTTTTGGGTTACACTTCAAGGTGAGTGCCACCTCATCATAAAAATCTTTATTTAAATGTAATAATTATTTGTTAATACTGTCAACTCACCTAGATATCAACCCAAACAAAGCAATAATCATCATAGCCACATATCTTCCCCCAGGCAACAACCTTCCCATCATTGAAAATCTACTTTACTGGGTATCCACCAAATTCAACCAAGAAACTATTATTCTTGGTGACCTTAACCTAGATTGGCACACCTACTCATCCAACCAGGGATGCTGGGAGGCATACGCACTGTACTGATTTCAGAACAACTTCTTAGAAGATGGGGTAGCATTTAAAAAAAAAAGTATGTATTTTTTAAAGGTTGTTGGCTCCTTTAAGGGGGATATGAGCCAGTCAGAAGTGAGCCGCGTCATGTCCGGCTGGCAGCGAGCGGGAAAGAAGATAATCGCAAATGGATTATTTATCGCATGCGGGAAATGTGAAGATGGAAGGAAATCGGGTGTCATGAACAGATTATCAGGTAAGGTGTGTATGTAATGTGTGTGACAGTGCAGGCTGCATGATGTGCAGCTGTTCATCTCTGCCAGACATAGATAAATTAAAGCACATGAAACATCCAAGCATGCTTACCAGAATGGTTGCTCTCTCCAGTGTACTACAGCACACGTTGATGTATTTACTCTCCTCATGACAGAACATCAGCTTTAAGAAAACATCCTTCTTGATGTCACAGGTCTGTGTGGCTGTGGTCGTTAATTTACTTTTCTACTACACGATTGCATGAAGGTAATTAATGTTTCAGATGACCCCTCAAAAACTAAGAAAAGAGTGGAAGTAATTTAACCCAGTTTTGTGCTCTATAGGCTAGACATGTCCCTTGCATTCATTCTCACTGCATCACTCCTTTCCCTACTAACAAACGAACTGAAATGGATAAATAAATAAAACAGTACTTCCTTGAAGAGTGTTAAAAAAATGTATAAAGCATATGAGCGCTTGCTCTGAAAGCACAGTTTTAAAATTCAGGTATTTTAAAATTTACCAATCACAGCTACAGTCAGTAACCATCATCTGCAGTGTTATAGCCTTATTCTGTGGTAACAAAAATAACAAGTAAATTATGACTTTCTTTTCTTGTCGGTCATACATTTTGTCTGTATTTTGCACTTTAGCTTTGTTTCATATGTATTTTGATGGCTAGATCTCTACTATTACAGGGACTGAATTAAGCTGTTTCTTCTTATGGGGCTCTTCTTAGATAACCTGTTTATTCTTGTCATTTCTCATATTCACAATTACAGGTCACATGCAAATTATGATGCTTTCTTTAGCTCAGTGGTATCAGAGATCTTATTTCTGGGGTAGGGCACTGATCCTCATGGATGCAGCTGTGCAGTATTTCTACGACACTTTCCTTACTATACCAACAACCTTGCCCCCACTAGGAAAGTGCGCACTAAAGCTAAGCCCCTTCCACGGCTAACCAAAGAGACCAAAATGCTAATGAAGCACAGAGATAAAGCCTGGTCAGATTACCACACATCCAAAGACAAAAGTGACCTCTTAACTTATCAACAGATAAGAAACCTAACAAAGAAACAGATAAAAAAAGACAAACAATCTTACTTCCTGTCCTGAAAACAGAAGCACCAAAATAAGCCCAAAAATTCTGGCACTCCATCCACCACCTCCTCAACCCTGGTCATACCCCAACCCCTCCCCCAGCCACCTCAAACAACTCAGACCTTATTTCAACACAATTCACCTCCCACTTCATGAATACCATTACCTCCTTGCAAGACAAGAAACCTACTCAATCTCTCACATCCCCACCCCCACCTAAGAAAATTTCATCCCCCTCACTTTCTCACCCATACAAACTAACTACATAAAGAATCTATTAACTAAACTTAAACCCTGCTGTGCTGCTGCAGACAAACTTCCATATGAATTTCTAAAACTTGCAGCTCCATCAATTGCCTACCCAATCTCAGTTTTGAATAATTGCTCTATTACAGAACAATATGGTCCACTTCTGTGGAAAATATCCCACATCATACCCCTCCACAAAGGCGAACCCTCCAAAGAACAAACTATCACCCCATAGCCATCCTCTCCTCCCTGGGAAAAATCCTAGAAAAATGCATCCACAAGCAACTCATTAACTATCTCCTTAACAATAATCTACTTTCCAGTTCTCAACACGGCTTTAGATGTAAACATAGTACCAACACTGCCCTACTAACCTTCACTAACACTATTCATCATCACATGAACCAAGACCAGCTTGTCTCATCCATTTTTCTTGATATGTCCAAAGCCTTTGACACCGTATTCCACCAGCTTCTGCTTAATAGACTGTCCTCCGATGGCCTCAGCTCATCAGCTCTAACTTGGTTCCATAGCTATCTTTCCAATCGTCAACAGGCTACAAAATGGAAAAACTCACTTTCCCTCTACTCCCCAGCTCCATGGGTGTACCCCAAAGTTCTATATTTTGTCCACTTCTCTTTGTCATCTTTACAAACACCCTCAGGTCTGCTACTCAGCTAGCATCCATAGCTAAGTATGCAGATGATGCTGCACTTACTTGTTCAGCCACCTCACCCCAGGAACTCCAACTAAAAATGCAATCAGCTTATCAGGACAATGAAAAATACCTCATCCAACAACAACTCATTCTGAACCCCAACAAAACAAAGATTATTGTTTTCAGTAATAAAAAACTCAAATCTCCCCATCCCCCACCCTCTATCATCTCTGAAAATGGCACCAAAATAGTACCCACTAGCCACACAAAACTTTTAGGTGTTACGATGCATGATGGTCTAAAATTTGATAAACATATTGCGCTTACAATCAAGAAAGTCCACATCAAACTAGGCACCCTATACAGCCCACTCACACCTGCTATCCTCCTTTCTGTATGGCTCCCTAATATTCACAAGCCTTCAAAAGTCAGACCTCAACAGCCTAGAATCATGCTACAATAAGATTGCAAAATATGCTACTAACCAACCACACAGATCTCACCACTGCTCATCTCTCACACAGTTAAACAGCCTGGAACTCTCCAACCTTTTATCACTACATCAACTAACCTTAGCCCACGAAATAGTCAATCAGCCTAGCAACTGTCCTGCTATTTCCAACTTAGTCCAGCCCAATACCAATCTAAGATCTCTCAGATCTTCTAACAAACTTTTGCTAAAGGTTTCTAACTCCCACAACTTTCATGGTGACTCACTCAATTTGCACAAAATTTCCAGACTCTGAAACACTTCTCCCAATATCATAGCAAAAACCTAACTTCCATCATTTCAAATGTCTCCTGAAGGTACACCTTGCTAATCACTGGCTGTGCTCTTGCCACTCAGGCTAATTTATTTCCCATGCCCTTTACATATACCCTACTTGGTTTGCTTACTTCACACAACCCCTATTCATTTCTGCAACCCCAGTGCCCTCCTCACTCTACCAGGAATTCGTATTTATCCTCTCTTCTAGACTCTGCCATCTCTGCTCCGTATCTGTGATCAGCAGAATTAAAGACATCCTTAGCTACATATACATGTTTTAAACATAGAATGTTCATAACTGTTACCTGTATATGATATTTGACTCTATGCTGAATTTCATTATTTCTTTACTCAATTTATATCTTCTGTCATTATTGTTGAATTTGTTTTGTTTTTGTTTATAAATCACAATTTGTTTTGTATATAAATCACTATTGTATGTATTGTATTGTTTTGTATTGTACAATGTGGAGCTTTTCTCCCCTGGTCTCCACTGAAAATGGGCCCCTGGCCCAGTCAGACACTACCCAGTTAACAAATGAAATAAAACAAAAATAATATGCCCTGAATAGTTATTGTAGTACATGGAACATGCTGACTATGCTCTGAAATCACTGATTGAAGAGGTGCATAACTAGTTACAGTGGTAGCGTTGTTGCCTCAGAGCAAGAGGTTCTCCTGTTCAATTCATGGCTGGAGTGCCTTCTTTGTGGAGTCTGCATGTCCTCCCCGTGGTCAAGTGGCCTCCGAAAGACATATATGAATGGGTGTGCCTTCGCTGAAGGTTGGGCATTGGGCTGGCAACTCGGCACCATAAAAAATCTACTGCCAATCAATAGCGGACCGGAGTTCCACTGTGGCAACCCCTAACCGGGAAAAGCCGAAAAGACAAACATAACTAGTTTTGCTATTCACCTTTGAGTGCTGTTTTGCTCTAGTCTCATGCTGCATCGTATACAACAGCCACCAATGAATGGCAAAAGGAAATAGTAATAGATTTTAAAAGCTGCAAATCACTCCATACTGTTTCATAAAAAAAGGCAGACTGAAATATTTTTAGCAGTGTTATATTTAGGAGATTGGTGCAGCTATGCTCCACTTACTAAAAAACATTATATCTTAGTCTCGCTGATAATAATTTGTAGTTAGAAGACTGAAGTGGAAGTCAAAATTAATTTCAGTAGTAGAATGAAACAAAGCTTTTGAGGTAAATTTCATGACACCTATGCCTCAGACACATAGCAAATTGGTTGTAATTGAAGACCTGATTATAATCCTTTTAGTTTAGCAATATAATAATTGTCTCATATGTAAGAGGTTGTAATATTCCTTTTCTATGGAAACTTTTAATACCTGGGCTTTAGATTTCCCTTGGTTTTATTGGTTATTTTGCTTCCTTGACTGATATTTAATATATAAGAGTTTTGCTTGGCTGGTATTCTAATAAGACATGGGCTACATGTGAATGTAATCAGTATTTGGCTCTATGCTGGAGTTTTAAAATCAGAAAAAAACAGGGAGGTAATTCTACTTTCTTTCTTTGTGTCTACACTTAGTTTTATATCCATTTAGAGCTGCCTTATGCAGTGTATGCTCTGTTTATGTACTTCATTTACTACTTTTATTTCCTGTTTTGAGAAACACATATGCATGAAGATATCTGTAGGCATGAAGTTTTCCCCACCTACTTGCCCAATTCCTGTTGTGCTTTTTAAATTTAATGACCTTTGAGGTGTCCTCCCCTGCTGTAAATGTATCTTTAGAAGCTCATGCCAATCTTATCTCAACTACTCATTCTACTGGACACTAAGATCAAATTGGGAAGGCCTCACCTTTATCATCTTGAAGCTTGTGTTAATCTCTGTTTTATATCATCCCATATGGTTAGTGCACACTGCAATATTTTGTGTTACTCTTTTATTTCCAGCTCATTTTTGAAATCTGTAACATCTGGGACTAGACTACCAATCACTGGACAGCCTGAGAACGTCTTTTCAGGAATACGTTTGGGATTAGTGCTTCTGTTTTCTGCTGGTGAGAGAATGAGCAGAGGGGACATTATATTATTTCTGAAGACAGCTACTGTATATAGGGTTGCCACCTTTCTTAGTGGCAAAAATTGGATGTAAATGTGCACATCATTATGACAGAATGTATCCTTTCATCTACTTTTTCTTTTTTTACCTTCTCAGTGTCACATTTGACATTTTTTTCTTATGTAACTAGTAGTCTCAGACATATCGTTTTAACAATGTTTTTTTTTTTGTCAAAAATTAAGCTAATGCTGCTATTTTACAAACTCCAGCATTCTGTTCATGCTGATAAATGGAATACTGGTGTTTGAACAGTGTTTTCCAGACTACTAGAGAATCATTCTGATTTCCGGATAGTCTGGAAAAACACCAGATAGGTGGCCTGCCTACTTTTCAAATTGTTTGTTATATTTTTCTGCATTTCATGAATGTAAAGTGCTCTTCTTTGGTCTAGCTGCTGCTAATGTGCTTAGAAACTGCTTTAAAGTATGTGTTCTTCATTGATAGCATGTTTGCTTTAGAATCAATTTCTAATTACTTGTTTTAGCTAGTTTGATTGATTTCTGGTACCTTTTAACTCCTGACTAACTAAAGTATATTTTTACATTAAGAAGACTGGGAGTGCCCTTCTAGTTGCAGTTGAAAGTTAGCCTGATCTATCAGAGTTGGGAAAACACAGGGAGACTTAAATTGTGATTCTTATTATCAACCAGAGGACTATTTAGATAGTTCAGTCACTTTTCTGTGAATCTATAAATTCTGCTGCTTGTAGTACAGTGACATTTAACAGTTCTTGTATAGATTTAGGAACTTGGAAATTAAATGTTCCTTATAAAACTTCCCCTGTAACCTTGCCCAGTACTCAGGTGTGAAGACAGCAACTTGTTTGCGTGATGAGGAGTACTATCACATGAAATCAGTCATGCATAGCCTAGCTATAGTTTCTACCCTTACAGAGCCCAAGTTATCCTGCATGAACCCCTTGCAAAGGGTTAAATGAAATTGCACATGTTCTAAATGGTTAGTGTATGTGTGTCTTAAAAGGTTAGTGTGTGTTAAAACAGCATAAGTGAAACATGGAAAAGTACAGAATGTTATTTCATTTCCTGAGCCTGAGGCAGCATTCTTTCTAAATCCATCCTTCCTCAACCCCTTTTCCCATTTTGCACATGGGGTCAGGCTGTCACTTCAGCAGTGACAATCATCTCAAGCCAAGGTTTACAGCTAGCCCTGCCATGGTAGTTCATTCATACCACTGACTTGCGCACACATATACACACACACACACACACACACACACACACACACACACACACACACACACACACACACACACACACACACACACACACACACACAAACTCCTACAGCCAATTTAGAGTGTCCAATTCACCTAATGCCTGTTTTTGGAATGTGGAAGGAAACTGGTGAACCTGGAGGAAACCCGCATGACCACAAGGAGGATATACAGACTCCCTACAGAAGGCAACCCAGCCAAGAATTGAACTGGAGAACCTCTTGCTGTGAGGTGACAATGCTAACTGCTGCATCACCTACTGCCTTTCTTTGAAATGTGGGAGCAAACCAGAGCACCTGGTGGAAACCCACATGACCATAGGGTAGGCATTCAGATTCCACACAGAAGGCAACCCAGCCGAGAATCGAACTGGAGAACCGCTTGCTGTAAGGTGACAGTGTTAACCACTGCACCACTGTGGCCACCCCAGCACCATGGCATTCTTTCTAAATCACATGGTAGAAAGAAACTTATTCAATACTAAGCTAGAAATGTAGGTAAGAAGTTGCCAGTCTATTTTTGCTAAACTTGACATATTTATATTAGATATTTAGTAATGGTCTGAAGAATAAACTGTATTATGAACTATATTAGTTAGAATTTTTCTATTGTTTGCTAGCAGAAGTATGATTGATAAAGTTTACCACTTTGTTAAAGTTTTCTTATAAAGGATTACAAATTATTTTGTTCAGGGAGACATGACTTCCTGCATACTGTCTCTCACATGTGTGCATTATTTCCTTTAATAAATTATATTTTAATCTGCCAATGACTGAAGTTTATTTTACTGTGGTTAAACCTTAACAGATGGTGCCTCAAAGACTCAGATTTTTTTCAAACTACCTGGAGCTGCTTCTATAGAATATCACTTTATTGTGTCCTTTGTCAATGCATTTTATGTAGTGTCAGTTCACAAATGCACTGCTCTTTCGAACTTTCAGTCTTGGCAGACTTTCAGGTTTCTATAGGTAAGTGTAGCTTTTGTATGCATGTAGGTTAGTATGTGAGTGGGATATCTTTTATTTTTTGTATTAACATTGTAAGCTTTCTTTACAATGGGAGCGAATGTGGATACTTTAAAAGAACCAGAATATGGTACTCCTGCAAGACATACATTTCAGAACTGTAACAAAGATAGCTGTCTTTACTTAGATAAATGGCATAGAGCTCACTAAAAATTATGGTAAATTGACTTTTCCACCTGCAGAAACATTTGATAAAAACAAACATTCTGCTAAACTTACAAAAAAGACTTAACAAAAAAGGTAATAAAGTCCCTGTTGACTGCCGGTCAGCCTTTAATGCATGGCAAGTAGAATCAAAAGATAGAGAAAAAGATTCTATAGTTCATAGTTTGAAACATAACACACCTAAACCCAAAACACAGTGACAAGCAGCTAATATGATGGTTAATGTTCTACACCATTCTAATTGTCAGGGATAGGGTGGTTATGGGCTATATCCCCTTAGGCAATTACAGAAATTAGAACTTAACCATGGTGAGTAATCTAATGATGACTGCTTAGCTTTGCCCACTGCACCACCACCAACTTATAATGCACCACAATTGCCCCCTGACCAAAATTCTGCTATCTCTTCTTCCACCTCAGAGATAACTACTTCACCATCTTCTCAAGCTAGGCAATATTCTGGGTCATCCACCTCCCCTAGCCACATGACTCAATCTCCTCAGTTGCCTCATTTCTCTAGCTAGCCTAAAGCTTCTTCCTCTTCTTCCTCTTCTTCTGTTTCAGACTATGCTTGGTCTAAATTACCTCAAATGTTTCTTAGCTTTCTGAGGTGATGTATAAAGGAGTATTATCTTCTCTTCCTAGACAAAAAAATATATGTTCATGTAAATTTGTAACTCAATTCCCAATAATTATAGATGGGGATAGTTATTTTGGTCCTGATAAATTCAATACAGATAAAGATGATTTTGATTCCTCTTTGTAGGAAGATAGAGATAGTGTAATTACTCCAACCATGTACCTACATCCTCTGTGACAAGTCCCAAAGCTAGCACACAGCAGAGATGAAGCAGTGTCTTCCACTATAAATGTGGTCCTCCCTTGCTCTGCTGTTGACTTTCAAACTATTTTGGACTGCATCCCATCAATCAGAACAAATCCTGCAAAATATGCAGGAATCTTAAAATGATATGTGAAGTTGCAAAATCCTACTTTAGAGGATCTCAGAGCAGTGATGGACACATCTATTCTATCTGATCTATTTAAACATATTTGGGATTGTGCTAATATATCAGACCCTATTCCCCAGCATACAGATGTAGAGGCTTTTCAGGCAACTAAGACTCATTTTTTGTAGACTATTACTGCAGTGTTTCCACAAGTACCTAACTGGTCGTGGATAAATGCAGTCACACAGAGAAAGGACAACTCAATTGAATCTTATCTACAGAGTATAACAGATGATTTTGAAGCCTTCTCAGGTTATACAGAACCTGCTGAAGGACCAGCAGCAAGTGGTATCTCAGCTGCTCTTGCCAATGGTTTATTACTCCCGTTCGAGAACAGTTAAATAAAGGTATGTCTAACATGGCCAAGTTTGAGACTTCATGAACTTGCTAATCAGGATCAATATTTAGCAGACACCTTTATTCAAGAAAAATGAGAGTGCCAAGAGGAGTGACAAGAAATATTACTAAACCTACAGTTCCAACAGTTTACCAGAAATAAAGAGAAAAATAGAGGTGGAAGACTGGGACGTAATACATTTAGATTTTCTCAAAACCAAGGACCATTTCCTCAGAATTTTAGTAATATCCCAAATTTACAAGGACAGGGCAGAGATTAAATTCAAATCCATGTTTCAATTGCAGCCAAAATGGTCATCAGAGGGACAATTGTCATTTCCTGCAGCCAGTAGATGTGCCAATACAGTCTAACAATGCATTTGAAAATCAGCTACCACCACAAGACCAGCAAAATGTCCCCCAAAATGTTAGGCAACAACCTCCTAAGTGGAGCACTCCTTGGCAACCACCAGCTTGGCAACAAGATAAATAAGATAGCCATGAACAGGAATGACAGCTATTTCCTTTCATACCTATGCATCAGAAAGGAACCTTCATTAATATTAAAGTCCAAGACAGTAATATTCCCTTTTAATAGATACAGGAGCTACTAGATCAATGTTAAATGCTTCCATGGACAAGAATCTCTCTTTGTCCCACAACTCAGTGTGAGCAGTCAGGGTATAAGGAGTCTCTTTAGACTACCCTGAGACAGTTTCAGTTCCAATTCAGTTGGGACCATTGACAGACCAACATGCTATTCTAGTTGGAACCTCTGCACTCCTTAATCTTTTTGGTAGGGATCTTCTTTGTAATTTGCAAGGTACAATATTCTGTACACCAGATGGAATGTATTTAAATGTTCCCAGTGAGTCTCCGGTGATGCAAATGTGTGCTGTTGCAGGTGTTTTGAATGAAGAAGTGCTCTATTCTTTCCTCACTGACAGAGAACATGTACAGCTATCAGATGTAGAATTACTAAGTACAATTCCTTCATAGTTATGGACAACCCATGAAAATGAGGTAGGACTTATTAGAGATGCTACGCCAGTACAAATTACTTTAAAACCTCATGATCCTCTGCCCATTGTAGCACATTATTATCTTTCTGCAAGAGCTGAAACTGTAATTGAACTAGTTATTTCATCATTACTGCAACAAGGCATAATTATTCCTACTAGGTGTCCCTGTAATGCATACATTTTGGCAGTAAAGAAACCTGAAAAAGACAGTTATAGATTTCCATGATCTGCAAGCTGTGAATGCAGTAGTTGTGCTTACTTTTCCAGTTGTACCTAACCCAACAACTATTCTTAGCTCAATTCCCCCTTCAGCTATCACCTTTTTACTTATTAATATTTCCTCAGCTTTCTTCTCTATCCCAGTAGACCCTGAAAATCAGTATTTGTTTGCATTTACATATACAAAACAGTAATACACATGGACATACTTAACCAAGAATATGTAAATGAACCTCCTTACTTTCAAGAGAAATTAAAAAAGCAGCTAGATAAAATATGGTTACCTTGTGTATCTCCCTTAGTACAGTACATAGAAGATCTTCTCATCTAATTTTTTTAGCTGACTGTCAGACTGATACTGCTTTCTTGTTAACTAAACTAGCTAAGTTAGGATTTAAAGTAAACAAATCTAAGGTCCAACTTTGGCAACTGCAAGTCCGGTATTTAGGACATCTAATCTCTAAAAATGCACAACACATTTTGCCCTCTCACATTGCAGCTATGCAGACAGAACCAAGACCTAACAACTTAAAGCATCTCTTGGCTTAGCAGTCTATTGTAGGCAGTGGATACTATTGAGAAAAGACACCCCTGAACCCCTCCCATGGCAACCCTGCCATGAACAAGCTTTTACTCAGTTAAAATCACTTCTTTCAAATTCTCCAGCATTAGGACTGCCAGACTGTTCAAAAGTGTTCTTTCTTTTCTGTTGTGGATGCAACATGGTAGCATTAGGATTATTAGCACAGAAAATAAATAATGGCTTTAGACCAGCTGGTTATTACAGTACAAATCTTGATCCAGTGGCAGCCACATTTCACCCTTTCCTTAGAGCTGTAGCTGCAACTACCCAGTTAGTTGATATAGATGTGAGACTTACTCTGGGTCATGATACTGTTGCAGTTCCACATGCTAATGCTTTGTTATTAAAAACGAAAACGCAATATCTTTCTGCCTCTAGATTTTCCAAATATGAGCTAGCTCTACTTAATAATCCTTCTTTGCAAATTATTAGATGCCCTCCCTTGAATCCAGCCTCTCTTATCCCTACTGCTGATGGAGGTGAACCTAGTGATTGTGTTTTTGTCAACAATGTGCTTCTCCTAGACTTGACATCCGAGATGCACCTCTGCAAAACCTTGACTAAATTTTGTTCATTGATGGATCATGTATCAGAAGGGAAGACAGACAACTGACAACTGATTTTGCGGTCTGTAGTATTGATCAACTATTATTTACTGTACAATTGTAGGGAAGTTTCGGCTGAAGTAGCTGAATTAGTAGCTAGTAATGAAGCTTGCAAGCTAGTACAGGGACAGACTGTTACTGTGCATAATGACTCAAGATATGCATGTGGAGTAGTTCACAATGACTTTGGTAACATTTATAAAGGTTATTTGACATCTGCAGAGACAAAAATTAAAAATGCAGTCTGTGTAAAGAAATTACTAAATGCCCTGTTACTCCTTAAAATAATTGCTGCTGTTAAATGTGTCACTCATATGTCAGACAACTCCTTTGAAACAGTAGGAAATACCTTTGCTGATAGAATGGCAAGACAGGATGCTTTGTTAAATAGTGTTCATGCTTCTTTTTTGCAGCTTCTTCAATTTGAAAATTTGCCTGTAACTTTGCAGGGCGTGTTATCTTTTCAAAACCAAGTTGACTAATCTGAAAGGGTAAGGTAGATCCCTGACAGCTGCTGTTGTTCCATGGACTCACTTTGGCGACATCTGGATGAAAGGTTAGTAGCATCACAAACTCTTTTACTGCAATTGGGAAGGGCTTACCATTTGCCTTCCCATTTGGAAAAAATGCTTTAATAAGACAGATTTTGACTGACTGGTATGCTCCTTACACTTCAGAAGTTGTTCAGCATGTTATACAAACATGTATTATATGTCTTCAATGTAATATTTCTAAATCTGTAACTGTTAACATCCAACATATTAAAAAGCCATGGGGACCTTTTTGTTGTATAAAGTGTAATTATTTCCAGCAGAACCAGGGAGCAGCCATGGGCTCTGCCTGTGGTCCACTGTATGCCAATATCATTATGGCCTGGTGGGAAAGATGTTTTCTTTTTACTAACAGATTTCATACCTATATCTCTATGTATGCCCGTTTTTTGGACGATTTGTTTATTTGCTGGAAGGGACCACCAGAGGAAATAGGTTCATTTGTTGATTATATCAGATGACTGACTGAAATTCACTTACACAGTGGGTACAAATTGTATAGTGTATTTGGATGTTGAATTATCCAAGACGGAAGGTGGGGGAATTAAATCTAAAATATATAGAAAGCCCGCATTTTCTAATTGTTATTTACACTACACTAGTAGTCATCCACCACATTTTAAATGTGGAATCATTAAGGAGCAACTTGTAAGAGCAGCCCAAACGGTTTCTGATTTTAATGATTTTTTGAGTGAATGTGATGTAATGGGGCAGATGTTTTTGGATAGGGGGTATCCCTTACCTTTGATTTGTAATATCAGGGATGAAGTTATAAAGAAGTGAAGTACTGGATTTTATGTACCTCTAAAAGAAGGGTCAAGTTCAACATCACCCTCCCATTCAACATGGATCACAGGTAGAATCATCACATGAGTTCATGTCCATTAGTAGTCTAGCAATATATGAATCTAGTCATGGTAAAGAAAGAAGTTTAACTTCTACTAACGATACTTCTTTTTGTCCTTTTGTTACTATATTCTGTGAAGACATTTATATGGTAACTGATATTTTAAACAAAAATTGGAATATTATAAAAGGGGACTTAGATATGCTAGACACTTTTGGACCAGCCCCTAAGGTAGTATATGGAAGGGGTAGTAATATAAAAAATATTTTGGAAAGGAAATGTATTGATACCAGGACACTGACCTGTGAGATGGCAACATGTGGTATGTGCCATCAATGCCAACATATTTTTATCGGGTCCAGCATTAAGGTAGTGGAAAAGACCATAAAAATAAAGGGCAAATATAGCTGTTGGTCTCGGGCAATGGTTTATATTGCCCTATGTACACAATGTAATAGATACTATGTGGGAAAACACAATGGAAATTGTCACAAAGAATTTATGAGCATTGTTATGAAGTAGCACAACATAAGAAAACCAATGCCTTATATAGACACTTAAAGTTATTTCCCAATGCACTTTTAAATTTGCGGTTTTACAGCAGATACAAAGTGAAGCTCGTGGGAGACCAAATAAGCTATATTTAGAATACTAATCTATGAATCTATGAATAAGAAAGAGGTATGATGGCAGATTTATCTGAATGCTAGTTGCCACCAGAATTAAATGACATGGTGTCCATTTCTAGTTTGCTTAAATTAAAAGCCTATGATAGATAGAATTTCATTCTTTATCACTAGAAACGTGGTGTAATGTATATATTCAAACAATAAGATGGATGTAATGCAACATCAACAGTGCTGTGAATGTCTCTTTGGGGAACATGTATTTTTAAACTTGTAGGTTCCTGAATTTTGAAATTAATCATGTGGAGGTGTTTACTTGATGTCATTGGCTGCTGGTAGTTATGACACTGGTATAAATGTTTGGGCATATTTGTAAAATGGTGTCTGAAGAAGTTTTGTGATTGTAAACATGATGAAAGATCTTACCAATAAATATTATTTTTTCTGGATTTTGCATCTGTGGTTCTCATCCTTTGCTCCTAATTTGTTGCTCTTCTGCTTGGTGAAATTTTGCTTCTCAAATGAGGTTGTGTCAAATATGATCAAAATGTTGGGGAGGTAGGAGAGAAATAGCTACTGAGGGTACTCATAGAAGTATGGAGAGAAAGGAGTTATCTGGGTGACAGGAGAATATACATGCTAATGCCAATGCACAAAAACAAAGAGGGACATTCACAACTGTGGGCAGTATAGAAATACCAAACCCCTGTCATGCTGCATGAAAATGTTGGACAGGGTGATGGATAAATGAATATGCAGAGTAGTAGAAAATAAAGATGGGGAATGAAAAGTACAGATTCATATTAGGATTCTGCACCACTAACTCAATGTTTGTAGTAAGACTGACAGTGGAGAAAAAAGCTGTTGGCAAGGAAAGAATCCAAGTGGGCATTCCTAAACTTAAAGAAAACTTATAGCATGGTTCCAAGTTCATTTGGGGAGTCCTGTGATGGTTTGAAGTCATAGAAACATTGGTAGAATTAGTGCAGGTTATCTACAAGGGCACAATAACACACGTACAAACAGTGATCTTACTCATAGAGGGGTTCCCAGTGGGAGTGGAGGTGCTCTCAGCCCAGTGCTCTCCATACTCATAACAGACTACATTAGCAAACTTGTTTGAAGGGACAGATCAACACAGACAACATGGCATTATAAACATGCTCTCAATAGGGGTGTCAGAAAATTATAGAGGAATTGGATGCAAAACTGAAGGCATATTTATTTATTTTATTTTATTTTACATTTGTTTACTGGGAAAGTCCAATTGGACACCTGTCCTTTTTCAGCGGAGGGCTGGGGAGAAAAGCTCCACATAGAACATAATACATAGAACATAATACAGACAATTTATCAACATTTGATTAGAATTGCCACACAATGAAATACATGTAATAGAGTTTAAAACAGTCTGGTCCTGTATGTTAACTAAGTAATCATTTACAAGAGCAAGAGACATTAAAGCCTAGTTAATGCAGAATGGAACTTATAGACAGATACTATAGTGAGTCAGAATATTAAAAGAAAGTGCCAGTAAGCAGAGATTAGAAAAGAGAGACATTTATAGCCAGCTGGTATTTTTTGTGTCAGACTTATATGGTTATTTTTAGATAGAGTATTTATTGATTGCTGTGGGAGCCAATTGTCCTATAGTGAGTGTGGTGTTAGTAAATTTAAAGAAAAGGTATTAGTATTGGCTGAGAGATCGTTTAGTCTGGGTCAGAGCAAGGACACAGCCATTTGCTGGAAAAGTGATTTTTTAGCATTTTGTTAAATTGAGACAGGGTTGAAGTAGTTGTAATAACGTGGTAAAATTCCAGATTTTGCCTATGTAACTTGAGAAAAGGGATTTTCCAGCTAGGTTACTGGTTTTATTGATCTTAATAAGGTGTTTGTTGGAGGACCATATAGGATGAAACCGAGTATAAAACAAAGCAGTTGTCATGGCAGCAAATAGAGAAATCAGAAGAAAGTGAAAACTGAGATAGAAGGGAAAACAGTGGAAAAGGTTAACTGTTTCAAGTATCTGGGAAGGGTGGTTGAGGAGAATGGAAGTCTGAATGAGGAGGTAATAGCTAGAATCAGAGGAGTTGCAGCCATCTGGCACAACGTGTCAGTATAGTGTGTGACAGAAAAAAGTTAGGTATAAAAACAGTGGTGCAACCACTATTTCTGTATAATACAGAAACCACTGCAGTGGAGGCAGTGCACCTGAGGAAATTAGAGGTGATGGAAATAAAGCACCTGAAACAATTGGTAGATTGTACACTATGGGACAGATGAAGAAATTGTGACATCAGAACAGAAACCAAATTAACTCCAATTGCAGAGAAGGTGAAAGAGAGCAAATTATGGTGGTTTGGGCACCTCTGCAGCAAAACAGAAGATGATCAGGCAAAGAAGATTTTGGAGTGACAGAAGGAAGGCAAGATAAAATTAAGACATCTTACAAAGACATAGATAACATAAGAGAAGACCTGTAATAATCACGACTATCAAAGGAGGTAAGGGAGTGGCACTGAATTAAGAGATGTGATGACAGTTGACATGACATCCTGATTTATATCTTTCAACTATCCAGAATTTCACTAAAGATTTTTGCCTGTTATTTTTGGTCTGCTCTTCATAAAATTTGTGGTTCACTTTGAAGCACTGATGACTGAAGCCTCTTAATGACAGTCATTTGAGTTTCAGACTTTATGTCCTTCATAAAATGTATGGTAATGCAAAGCCCACCATTCTAGCAACTTTTTCATTTTCTAAGAAAGATTTTTAAAATTTTCCCCTGACTTTTAAAACTTGTTACCCCATTATTTTGATTCTGTCCAGAATTCTTGTTCTAAGCAGTTGTGAGGTATGTCTTGACCCTGTGTTGAAAAAACATGGGACAATGGGGGTAGATGAAGATGATGATAATGTTATACTGGCAAAATAAAATTGCTCTGTGCTTTGGCAACAAAAGTGATATTTTGAGGCAGTTAAAAGGATACTTGGAAAAAATTCTCTGTTGGTGCTATACTAGAGACTTCCATTGACGTGTGTGTGTGTGTGTGTGTATGTGTGTGTGTGTGTGTGTGTGTGTGTGTGTGTGTGTGTGTGTGTGTGTGTGTGTGTGTGTGTGTGTGTCCGCACGTGCAGTAAAACTGCTTTATTAACACTTGGGTGGCATATTGAAAAACTAAGTTTTGTGTAAGGTGCTGCTTCTAAAAATTGAAACATCTGACAGTAAGAAAGGAGGGTTCATTTGTGTGCAATGCAAGGAAGAAATGTGTAAATGTGAAATTGGTTGGGAGGTTGCAAATACTGACAGGAAGGGGGACTGATAAGCAAAACAATAAGTGTGCTGCTGTCATAGAACATGAACAGTTGTTAATCTGTACTGAGGTATGGCAACAAAGGACTTCAAAAATTAGACTTGATCCACTATGCCTTACTACAAACAGTACTGCTATGCAGCAGAATGAGAATATTTTACAATAAAATATTTCTGATAGGTAGAGATAAATGAGTGTTTTGCAAGCAAGTGTTAAACCTGTGAAAAATGAACCTTAATTTGAAAATGTAGACATACTAAGTCAGCCACTGCCTCTAATCAACTAAGTGGGAGCAGGTAGTCACTAAAAAAGCAAATGAAACGACAAAGAATTTAAAAATATGTTGGCTAGCTTTGACAGATAAAAGGCTTAATTTTTTAAGAGAATTGTTGAACTCCTTGCACAAGTTGGAACAGAGAAGCATAATAGGAAATTTGAAAGTGATAAGCCAAATGATATTGATAGCTAAAATCAAAAAGTGCCTGCTTTGAAGGAGTTAGAGACAACTACATACAAATTAAGAGGGGGTGGTGTATGAGCAAAATAAACTTGAAAGACAAAAGATAAGTCATTTTCGGACCAAATGTGACATTATATACAGTGCTGGCCTTTGGTCATCTGGTGCCCTAGGCAAAAGGGCTCCACAGCATCCCTATACACCACCCAGTGCCCCCATCTTGGTCTACCTACACCACCCAGATTATTTTTTATTCCTTTTTCCTCACAGTTTGTCTTACTCTTCAGTTTTTCCTGTATTCTTTCAACATATTTTAAAGAAACCATTTCTTTCCTACATAAAGTAAAATAAACAAATAAATACTGGAAAAATGCCCCTAGAGTGGTACCGTAGGCATCCACCTAGTTGGCCTATGCCTAAGGCTCTCTATAGATATGTATTTATAGAATGAGAAGGACGAATTGAAGCAAGAGCTTTAAATGAGTAACAACAATTTACTTGATTTAAAAGTAAAAGTACAGAGCTCTTATTAGTAACTCACTGCTTCACCACCTTGTTTTATACTACCAGTAAAGCATTTCAGTGTTAAATGAACATATTTTGGATATTAAGGTTGCACAGACACAATGTGCTGCGACAATCACCAATTAATGTTAAAAGAAACATATGCCATTGCTGAATACTGACATGCATTAATAGTTGATTGTAACAGTATTGTAGGAGTTATATGAGAGTTATTTATGCTTCTCCAGGGGACACTGCATGATGCTGATAGTTCTTACCAAAACAGTCTGTGCCCTGCTAAATGGTTCAGGACACTGATGTAGGTTGGCTGCCTAATTGTAACACAGCTGAAAGCAAAATATACAAGGGCAAAATATGGTGATGATAGAAAAATGGGAGACATTCCCCCAGATTTACTAATTTTCCGTGCAGGACTAGCTTAGTCCTGCACAGAAGCACCCATTTAGGAGCAGTATGGCAGCGCACCATGCATATTAATAAGGTGCAGTGCCCGAGCTCCTAGGCTTGCACGGAGCATGTAAGAGTGCAGGGGGCATGTCTGAGAGCAGAGCTCTCATAATAAACATGCCCCTGCAATGCAGAACAGCAGAAAGGGGTAAGAAATGAGCGAGACTGCTCATAGGTGTCCTCATATCTCCACCAACAGTCCCCCATGTGTACAACAGCAACAGTACATATACATAAAACGAAGAAACCCTTTTATCTTTTTTTTAAAAATCCAAGAGAAGCTAACCATAGTGTGGTCATTGCTTGCCTACAGTTAAGGCAGCTTAAAAGGCTGAAGAGGATAACAAGGAAGATATATGCAGATGAAGCAGCAGAGTAATTGTGTAGTGGGAAGAGCATTCGCCTAGTGAGCAAGCATTCTCAGTTTGAGTCCTACTACAGCACGGTCTATTTTACATGGCAAAGCACATTATAACCAATATTTTTGTTGCAAAACCCACTAAATAACATATATTTATAAACTGGAGAACTGCAGGAAATGCACATGTGAAGTGTCAGTGTCATAATGAATAAGACACTACTAAGCAGGTTTAAGCACAAATAAGCAGTAGTAAGCATATTTAAGCACTAGCAAGAGTGTTTAAGTGCATTTGTGCGGGGGTAAGCACTGCCTACACAGATTAAGCAATTTAGAAGCTAACTGAGTATAAGAAACTGTAACCGGAATTTAGCAGTGCTTACCTCCGTGCAAACACCCGCACACCCACTTACAACTGCTTTAAAGTGCCTTAATTACTGTGTATCCAATGGCCCATGTTCTGCCCAGCAACAAAATAAACAGCCTCTGTAAGGATCAAACCCAGTACCCTACCTACACACCATAGCCAAAGTGATTTACCACTAAGCGATGTCAGATTTACATAACAATGATGTTTTCAGAAACATATTATCCAGGCCAGTCGTTCAACAGTACAGAGAATGAATTCCAACATTTAGATGTATGTGTGTGTGTAAATATATTAATATCTAAACAGATACAACATATCTATATATGTATATCTATCTATCTATCTATATATATATATATAGATATATATATATCATTATCATCTTCTTTTGGCTGTTCCCATTAGGGGTCGCTACAGAGGAGCATCTGTTTCCATTTCTTCCTGTCCTCTGCATCTTGCTCTGTCACACCAACCACCTGCATGTCCTCTCTCACCACATCCATAAACCTTATCTTAGGCCTTCCTCTTTTCCTGTTACCTGGCAGCTTCATCCTTAGCATCTTTTTCCCAATATACTCAGCATCCCTCCTCAGCACATGTCCAAACCAACGTAATCTTGCCTCCCTGGCTTTGTCTCCAAACTTTCCAACCTGGGCTGACCCTCTAATATACTTATTCCTAATCCTGTCCACCCTTGTCAAACCCAGTGCAAATCTTAACATCTTTAACTCTGCCACATCCAGCTCTAACTCCTGCCTTTTTGTCAGTGATATTGTCTCCAACCCATATAACATAGCTGGTCTCACTACCCTCTTGTAGACCTTCCCTTTCACTCTTACTGGTACTAGTCTGTCAAAAATTACTCCTGACACTCTTCTCCACCCACTCCATCCTGCCTGTACTCTTTTCTTCATCTCTCTTCCACACTCACCATTACTCTGAACTATTGATCCCAAGTATTTAAGCTCATCCACCTTCACCACCTCTGCTCCTTGCATCCTAACCATTCCTCTATCCTCCCTCTCATTCACACATATATATTCTGTCTTAGTCCTGCTGACCTTCATTCCTCTTCTCTTTAAAGCATATCTCCATCTCTCCAGGATCTCCTTCACCCATTCCCTACTCTTGCTACAGATCACAATGTTATCTGCAAACATCATAGTCCACGGGGACTCCTGTCTGATCTCGTCTGTCAACCTGTCCATCACCATTGCAAATAAGAAAGGGCTCAGAGCTGGTCCTTGATGTAACCCCACCTCCACCTTAAATGCATCCATCACTCCCACTGCAGACCTCACCATTGTCACACTACCCTCGTACATATCCTGTACCACTCTTACATACTTTACGGACACTCCTGACTTCCTCATACAATACCACAACTCCTCTCTAGACACCCTATCATATGCTTTCTCTAAGTCTACAAAAACACAATGCAATTCCTTCTGACCTTCTCTGTACTTCTCCATCAACACTCTCAGAGCAAACATCACATCTGTAGTGCTCTTTCCCGGCATGAAACCATACTGCTGATCACTGATCATCACATCCCTTCTTAACCTAGCATTCAGTACTCTTTCCCATAACTTGAATTTAATCCCTCTGTAGTTACTACAGCTCTGCACATCACCCTTATTCTTAAAAATTGGTACCAAAACACTTTTTCTCCATTCCTCAGGCATCCTCTCACTTTCCAAGATTTCATTAAACAGTCTTGTTAAAAACTCCACTGCCATTTCACCTAAACACCTCCATGCTTCCACAGGTATGTCATCTGGACCAACAGCCTTTCCATTCTTCATCCTCTTCTTAGCTATCCTTACTTCCTCCTTGCGAATCCATTGTACTTCATGATTCACTATCCGCACATCATCCAACCTTCTCTTCCTCTCATTCTCTTCATTCATCAACTCCTCAAAGTACTCTTTCCATCTCCACAACACACTCTCCTTGCTTGTGAGTATGTTTCGCTCATTATCCTTTATCACCTTTACCTGCTGCACATCTTTCCTAGCTCGGTCCCTCTGTCTAGCCAATCGGTACAGGTCCTTTTCTCCTTCCTTAGTGTCCAACCTTTCATACAACTCTCTATACGCCTTATCCTTATCCTTATCCTTATCCTTCACCACCTCTCTCTTTGCCATGCGCCTCATCTCCTTATACTCCTGTCTACTTTCTTCATCTCTTTGACAATCCCACTTCTTCTTTGCCAACCTCTTTCTCTGTATACTCTCCTGTACTTCCTCATTCCACCATCATGTCTCCTTGTCGTCCTTCCTCTGTCCAGATGTCATACCAAGTACCTTTCTAGCCATCTCCTTTACAAGCTCTGCTGTAGTTACCCCAGCTATTTGGTAACTCTTCACTGCCACCCAGTGCCTGTCTTAACTCATCCCTGAACTCCACCTGACAATTACCTTTTTTCAATTTCCACCATTTATATATATATATATATATATATATGAACATATATACATGCAAATGCCTACATCGACACATATATATGTCTACACCTATATGTCTACATATACACAGCAAGGTACATATATGTACGCAGATATATATCTATGTAGGTATATATGGACATAGTTATATATATATGTAAGCAGATATATTTATTTTACAATATCTGTATAGGTACATGTGGCCATACATCTGTAGATAGCAGTGGTACATTCTTCTTCTTCTTCTTTCGGCTGCTCCCATTAGGGGTCGCCACAGCGGATCAACTATTTCCATTTCTTCCTGTCCTCTGCATCTTGCTCTGTCACCAAACACCTGCATGTCCTCTCTCACCACATCCATAAATCTTATCTTAGGCCTTCCTCTTTTCCTGTTACCTGGCAGCTTCATCCTTAGCATCTTTTCCCAGTATACTCTGCATCCCTCCTCAGCACATGTCCAAACCAACGTAATCTTGCCTCTCTGGCTTTGTCTCCAAACCTTCCAACCTGGGCTGACCCTCTAACATACTTATTCCTAATCCTGTTCATCCTCGTCACACCCAGTGCAAATGTTAACATCTTCAACTCTGCCACATCAAGCTCTGACTCCTGCCTTTTTGTCAATGCCACTGTCTCCAACCCATATAACATAGCTGCTCTCACTACCCTCTTGTAGACCTTCCCTTTCACTCTTACTGGTTCTTGTCTGTCACAAATCACTCATGACAATCTTCTCCACCCACTCCATCCTGCCTGTACTCTCTTCTTCACCTCTCTCTCACACTCACCATTACTCTGAACTGTTGAGCCCAAGTATTTAAACTCATCCACCTTTGCCACCTCTACTCCTTGCATCCTCACCATTCCTCTATTGTCCCTCTCATTCACACACACACATATTCTGTCTTAGTCCTGCTGACCTTCATTCCTCTTCTCTCTAGAGCATATCTCCACCTCTCCAGGGTCTCCTCCACCTGTTAGATTAACAAAAATGCCCACATGCACCATTAATGGGGTTGAGAGGACCCAAACAATATACGTCTTGTACGATTAGGCATACCCCCCCACAGCCAAACACTTCCGCCCTGCAATACACTACCAAGTGTTGCAGATCCCATAACCAGAACCTGACATGACATGGGCACAAGATGTTAAAAGTACTACATCCACCTGTATGATGTCAGGCTGGTATTGGTAACATATCATGCAGTACAGTGTGGCTCCCGTAGGAAATGTAAAATGTGGAAGCTATCAACATCCCCAGGATACATATACACAGACACATATATGGAGACATATATATATATATATATATATATATATATATATATATATATATATATATATATATATATATATATATATATGTGTGTGTGTATTTACATATATATAGATATACATGTTATTACACATACACATGCAGAGATATGTACAGTAAGATACATATGTAGAATGTGTACAAAGTATGGAACAGCCACTATGCCTACAGTTTACACCTGAACAACTGGACACTGTATGGGCCACCCATACAAATGGCAATCGTTGCCTGCAACATATACCCACAGAGAGGTCATAGGAAAAAACACCACACACAGGTTTTCAGAAATGGAAAACCTTTATTTGTGTACTATTACAGTTCTATATGCCATGTTATATGACACTGACATCCATAGAAACAAAGTAATGCAGCTGTGAAACAGTTATACCAATACAGTAGTCTGGAAAGGTTCACAACTGTTGCTGTCCAGGCCAAGCCCTTCAGATTGTACAATAGTAAAGACAGACTGGGCCACAGGATACCAAACAATCAACAGTAAGTAATGCAGGTGCATAGTTCAGCAGCCTGTATCTACACTCTGTACAAAAACAATAGGTGTTAAAGACTTCAGTTGACCAAAAGGGATGTAAATGTTATATAACAAGGCATAATTGACACCATCACAAGCACACTGACAAACAGAACAGTCTGTTTGACAGGAGGCAGTAGGCCTACATTAACCCAATTTATGTAAGTAATGTAAATACAGGTGAAGTATATGGTACTGTACATCCAGATACCTTAAGGCAGCTAATCCCCTGATACCCCCACATTTTGTAACAGCCTAGGTCATTTATGGCGACCCCCCCCTTAGACTCCATAATACAGGGCCATATACCACTGTTACATACACTGGCCCTAGAGTGCATAAGGGCACACATGTATTGTGTAGGTAAAGCCCACACATATATGGCCTCAGCTCCACCATATGTGTGGGGGATACAACAGCATTGGACTGATGGCAGCAATGGCAGTGTGATATACTCACAGCCCACTACAGAACAACCCCTGACAGCATGTCATATGTGCAAAGCTTGGTATGTAGGTGGAGGACAGAGGCTGGAACACATGCCCTTATGTGGAAAACTGTTGCCATACACTAAGCAAGTCTCTGGTGTTACAGGACAGTCTGCAACATACCCTTAGTCAGAGAACTGAGGTTATAAACATGAATGGATGTAGCCATGTACTGATAGCACTCAACACACACACTGCCAGTGAAATATCTGACATAGGATCTGTGTGGTGGATAGACAAAACATGATAGGCATACCTCTGGCCACCAAGAGGATGGCCCACAGTTGAGAGCTATGCAGACAGACTGCATTCCAAGGTAAACGAGTATGTACACATACACCCTGTAATACCAGTGCTATACAAATCATAACACAACTCTACTCACACTCTGTCTGTAGTTCTGGAACCTTCTACAAATATGAAGCTGGCCTGAGTGTGCCAGTTCTCCTGTAAGAGGTATTGCTACCTGCTGTATGTAACACTGATGCCCACACACAGGAAGGGTGTCCATCACACAGGAAAGGTAAAGGGACCACACCCACATGATGTAGGGATTTATAGTAGGTGGTTGCCATGACAGTGGTAATTGGAAGTACTACACAGCAAGCAAGCTGTATGCAGTTAGCAAGTGTAGGACACTGACTGGTGCAGAGGCCATCACCTGATCAAGTGCATCTCCCTTAATCCATTCACAAGAGAGAGAGAGCAGAAAAAAGAAACTACACCTCAGCAAACTAACAGCTGAAGATGCAGGCATTTAGGCAGCTGCCAGTCATAAAGGCATCATTCCCACAACAGGTATGTGAAGTATATGTACATGTCTTAGAATGTAGTACCTGGTCCATCATAATTGGATAGGTGATGTGGAATGAGTTATATGTGCCATCAGGTGTTGTTGTGATGATGTTCAATTGAACAACTGCTATGGACAATAGTTTCTGTCCCTGCGGGTAGTGGCCCATAGCTGCTAACTGTGCAGGTCATCACTGGCAGACAAGATGTATGCCATCATAGTGTGTGTTGTGTAATGAGAAGTATGTATATGATGTGGCCAATAGCTGGTGGTGGAAGTAATGCCATTATGATGGACATGTGGGAGCCACAGCCCAGCACTGGCAGGATACTCAGGTGAATCTGTAATGTAGCATGCCAGAATGCCATAGGTGTGTAATAGGGTTACCTGCAAACAGGTCCCACATATACCCCACTAATGTCAGGCCATGTCCATATGTGGAATCTGTCTGTGTTGTAGCAAGGCAGAACAGTACAGCTGTGCAGGAAGGTGTTGTGAGATTGTGGAGCTGATGTCTGAATGTACCCCACATATAGGTATGCAAATGTGTACATATGTCACATATATAATATATAAGGATATATATGTATATCAGCATGTATGTCCAGAAATATACATATACCCATGTGTAGACATATATATGTGCACATATATATGACATCACATATATCTACACATATATAGATATATACCTATTTGCACATGTCTACAAATGTACAAACACAAACACAAACATATATGATTGTCAAGACATGTCCCCTATATCACTACCACAGTGATGAGTGCTATGTGTGAGGCAGCAGTGCACACAGCAATACACACTGATATCTACAGCTGGCAGTGTGTGCAGCATGGATGGGTATGTCGCATGTTAGTCCCTTCTAGGCACCACATTGCCCCCATCTGTGAAGTATGCACTGGGAATATGGGGAAGAATGGCAGGTACACATGTGGAGGTGGTCAGGATTGTTAGATATAGAGGACAGTCTACAGGGGTGGTAAGTGACACGTGGTGGGTAAACACCATGGATGGTGTGTGTGGTCTGTGATGTGGATGCCCCATGGTCCCCAATATGGCCACAATGGGAACAAGCCTCCCACCAACTGCCACACACAACAGCAGTCCATGTCCTGAAGGTGCCTGGTTTGGAGGCTGAGCAGGAGGAGCATGTTGACCATGTGAATGTGTACTGGGTGCCTCAGACTGATGTAGCACATCCCTCATGTGCCTGTGGAGCCTGGTATGGAACAGACCCTAGACCTGAGTTCAGGGGACAGGAACATATTGATGTGTACCCTGAGGGGGGCCAACATCCCCTGGATGGTTCCACCTGATGGTATTGCTGTAACAGTACATGAGGAGGCCCCAGGTTGGCACGCACATGTGATGTGGCCAAGTATCATGGGCAGATGGGTGTGGAGAGATGGATCAGCTGGCCAAAAGAACATATATATGTTATTGTGTCACTGTTATAGAGCATTTGTTGGTAGTAATAGTCTACACAATCCTGATACATGTCCAACAGCATGCATAGATATCCCCAATAACACAGACTGTCAGATGTGCAGCAATCTCAGAGCAGCCATACCACTGGCATATATGTAACCATAGTGGCCCTGACAATGGCATGCAGGTGAATAGTCTGTAACAGACCAGCAATGATAGTGTCCTCATGGGGGACATGGCTACAATCACATAGCAGAAGGTGTGGTACAATACAGAATCTGTCCAAACGGTAGTTAAGCTATAGCCATACCTAATGGGTTGTGTGTACAGTCTGTTGAAGCTGATATGGTGGTGGTGGGGGGGTGACAGAGATGTGTATTACAAACTGTGGTAACCTTGCCATATGAGTTGCTCAGGCCTGTTTCCATCTTTATGTCTTTCAGGCAAGATGTCACATGGCAGGGTACCCATGTATTCAGAGGATGAAAATGAGGTCATCATCAACCACCTGGTACAACACTACCAGGTGCTCTTTGGCAGGACAGCCCATGAGCAGCAGGAATGAACCACCCTGAGGAGCGATCTAGTCCACAGGGTCAATAATGTTGGCCTGCATAACTGCAGTTATGAGCAGGTCCGGCATCATTGTAGTGACCTGCTTCGCAATGCCCATTGTTGTGTTGCTGCAGTCTGGGTGGATCACCTTGCCACAGGGGGGCATGCCATCCAACCCACCTGACATGTGTGGAGGAGCTCCTGGCCAGCCTCATGGCACCTGCCCATCCGGAACACCAACAACCACTGGACCCCTTTGTGGAGGTGGGTGTCACCCACATACCAGCCGAGGAACGTGCAGGTAAGGACACAGGGCACATCAGTAGACCACTGCTGTGTAAATATCCACAGTGGTACAGGTAGATCATGCATATCTGACATGTCATTGATATATTGTGTTGCTGCATTGTAGTGATAAACAGATGTCCAGATGTGGTAGTATTGTGCGAATATACCGTTGATGTATGGTAGTACTGCACCCAGTCTGTAGCAGTGCCACAGGTGTGGCTGCTGACATTGCATCTCTCACCCTCTTATTTAGGTCCCTCTTGGATAACAACAAGGCAGCAGCCTGTAGCTGGTGAGTATGTCTTATGTAGATGCATGGCAACACACCGGGCATGTAATGGTGATGGTATACTCCATGCACACATCTAACACACCTACTCTGAATGCATGCTGTACATGTGCATGTAATGTTGTTGTGAAATGCATGGTCTCACAGGGACGACCATGATGGGGTATTGAAAGGGTATGTCACAAATCTGCATGACAACTAACATCCTGTCATTGCGGAATGTATCCACAGGGAGTAACATACTGTTGATAGACATGGCCTACAGTAGTGACATGTTATGAACAACACCCATATACAGTGCAACACCGGTGTATATACCTGTAAGACAATGCCAACTGCTGCAGAGATACACTATGGCATAAGGCATTACAGTAGTCCACATTATCAGCTGGGTCTAGGCTGCAACATGTGGTGTTCAGTGTATGGGACACTGCAAAATGACACAAATGTGTAAGGCTTACCTGTCATGCTTCTGCAACAAAGCTGAGGGAGGGGGAGTCTCAGCATGATGCACCAGTGCACTGCAGCAGGGATCCTAAGGATAGTAGGAATGGCTCTATCTGCATATAGTCAGGTTCAGGACCTGTGGCAGCAATAACCCTACCCACACTGCAATAGTGATGGCATTGTGTGAACACCATGGGATGTGAACATAAGTAGACCTTGCAATCATGCAGAATAGGGGGACATGTGTAGGGTAGACTGAACATACACTGGCAATTGCAGAAGGCCCACGCTGGTATACCCCTTCCATGAGCAGTGACTGCTGTAGTATGCACAAGAAGTGTGATAAAGCGTCATGATAAGGGTGTGCACACATATGCCCACATGGTGTGTATGCATTGCGGTCAGCAGCCGCACACCTAACACAATCTGTAGACACTGCATATGAAAGTACAGGACATATGTCACATACCGGGCTTGTGTACTGCTAAGATATGTGGTGCTGTGGTCCCACAGCAGATCAAGGATGTGTGTGTAAAATCAATAAAGGTGTGTACACCTCCCATAGCCATGATATGCTCTGATGGTTGTCAGTGTAAGCATTTCTGCAGTGGTCATACATAGTCTGTTGTTGACAGCTGTAAATCAGGAATCAGGCATTCACCAATGACAACAGTCCACATATCATCCCAGGTATGTGTTGCTGAAAAACATAGGGACTGTGAGAAGTAAAGCTGACATAACTGACACAGTACTAAACATTCCTCGATGGGTTGTATACCTGTGAGTTGTGGTGCACAGTACATGGCAGGGTACAGAACAGGTGCACAGCAATACTGTGTATATGTGTGCAGTGATATCCAGGGGAATATGTATAATGTTGCTACCATGGATTGAGTATAGCTGAACTGCATGCTGTTCTGTACCATATGTTCTGTATGTTGGCATATTTGTAATAGGAGGACTGTGTACGATCATTGTGCAACCTCACCTGTATGTGTGTGTGTGTGTGTGTGTGTGTGTGTGTGTGTGTGTGTGTGTGTGTGTGTGTGTGTGTGTGTATGTATCCTGGTGGTTAGTTAGTTTGCCTGTAGGGTCACTCTGGTGAAGTGGTGGGGGGTAGATGCATGTATGATGCATGTGTGCATGGGTGTGTTTGTGTGTGTGGCCATGTATGCATGTGTGTGATTGTGGGGTGTTCATACGGCTGTACCCCCTTTGGGACCATGCAGTACATGGACATGGACTGCCACATTACACACCAGGAATACTTGTCATGTGTGTAACCACAGGACAGGAAATAGTATAATATGGTCTGTAGCATGGAACAGGCATCCAGAGGGAAGGTAGACTCCAGGTACACATTTAATATCGCAGTCAACAGAGAGGACACCTACAACCCACGTATGCAGCTCTACAGATGCATTGGGGAAGTAATAGTCAACACCAGAGAGTGTATCCAAATAATACAGGTGTCACATGATGGGCTGATGGAGCAGCATATCTGGCATGTACTGAGCATTACATACACATGACACACCAGTGGGAGCTATTATGGATACAACATAGTAGCCCACACATATGGGGTCATGCACATCATAGCGGCCATACAGAGGGTGCATACTCAATGACAGCAGTGATACCATGTAAATATACTACACACAGGTCAGGCAGGTAAAGTAGCAACAGGCCTTGTGTTGTGGCCACTTGTAGTGGGCAGTTAGAGGACTGTGATGCTAATAAGTGGTATCAATGTGTGTATGTTAACAAGTGTGATGCAGGATGGGGTATGGACATATACATGGGACTGTCTGTAAAGCCATGGATAGGTAGGTATTATGGAGGTGTGTGTGTGTGTGTGTGTGTGTGTGTGTGTGTGTGTGTGTGTGTGTGTGTGTGTGTGTGTGTGTGTACTTTTAGGTAATGCTGTAAAGGTTTTAAAGTGCATTTATTGTTTTCCCCCACAGGTGGCAAGGTGGGTCATGGTCCCTCCTGCATGCAATCTGATGTAGGTGTCCATACAGACACCAATGATGATGATGATGATAATAATGTTGAGGCACAGGTATGGTTGTCAGGGGCCAACACTGCACCAACATTTAACATCCCCCTTTTAGCCACCCCACCCTCACACAGTTTGAGTGCCTATACACACCCCATCACCAGTGGCCATAGTAGAGGGACAGCTGGCATTCAGTGACAGTGCACAGGAAAGTGTGGTAACCATGCCTACTGTGTCCAGTCACAGCAGGCATAGCCGGATGTCTGGCAGGCTGCCACATAGGCAGATGTCCCAAGGTGCTCATGGTAGGGTCGCTGGATATCATGACCCTGGCAGAAGCGACATAGCTGCAACCAGCAGTGGCATGTTTCAGGCTGTAATGCTGGTGCAGGTACGTATTGAACATTACACCAGACAGGGCCTTAGGCTGCAGAGGGCTGCTCTCGCTTCTCTAAGCGACAACCTCCGTAAACTATCGGGTGCCATCCATTCTTCTACCGAGCAAGCAGATAGACGGCATGATGAGATGATGGCCCTCAATGGCTGTGGTGTGCCCGTGCTTCAACGTGTGGTGGGGATGCAGTGATGCCCGTGTGGACTTGGGCCAGCAACACCAACAGTTGGAAGTCAACGTGGATGTGCTAGGACACCAAGGGGCTACCATAGTGGCAGTAGCAGCCCCAGCAGTGCAGGGGGAGTGATGTCCACACCACACCACAGCAGGCCATGTGCACATGGTCCTGGCCAGTTGCAGTAGGGACCTGGTACCAGCAGACAAATGTAGCACATCAACGCCTGTACCTGGACATGCCCACAGAACCCCTGGCAGACACAGTCCATGTGCCCGTGGTCAGAGGCAGTGAACTGCACACCCTGCCAGGTATGGTCTGCAGCTGTCCATAAACACCTGTGTAGGGCAGCCACATGGCAGAACTGTGTGCATGCATACCCACACACTATGCAAACACACCTAGGGCAACCCCATACCTACACACACCACCTCACTTCAGCCAGATCCCCAGACTACACCCCTCACCCACACACATGGTGTCAAATGTATGGCCCACCCTCAGCCTCTGGCAAACCAACACCGCACCCTGTGCATATGATGATACCTGTGCCCTATCCCTGTCATCCATACCATCGATGCAGGGACAGGCTGATATGGTTCTGATGCACACAGTGACTGTACAACAGTGTACCACAGTCCTGCAGTATAACATGCTGTAGGTAGTAGAGTGTAAGGCATATTTGGCTGGTAGTGTAGCCATCCAGCAATGATGCCTTATAGCTGTTAGTAACACTGGTTGGTTGTGGTCTCTAAAATGTTATGCAATTGTGTTGTAGGTGTACATGTGTTGACACAAGGATGCCCTGTGCATATGATGATACCTGTGCCCCATCCCTGTCATCCATACCATCAATGCAGGGACAGTCTGATATGGTTCTGAGGCACATGGTGGCTGTACAACAGTGTACCACAGTCCTGCAGTGTAACATGATGTAGGTAGAATAGTGTGAGGCATATTTGGTAGGTAGTGTAGCCGTCCAGCAATGATGCTTTATAGCTGTTAGTAACACTGGTTGGTTGTGGTCTCTAAAATGTTATCCATGTGTGTAGTAGGTGTACATGTGTCAGCATGTGGATGGTCTGCAGGTTACTGTACCGGTTATTGCCTGTGCCACATTGGCAGGTGGCCTTCAGAGGCATGTATACCTTACAGCCTGATGTAGATCCATCCACATACACACACACTGTTACTTGCCAACACTGGGACTAGACCCATACCTAGCAATGTTGTGATACTGATGTGTGTGGCTTACATTGCACACACCACACAGCGTTTAGGGTGAGTTGTGTCCCAGGTTACATGGTACATGCAGAACATCCCCCAGCATGTACAGTATGCTGATGGTGGATGTAATGGGTGTATGTGGATGATATTTAGTGTGGCATACTGTCATATACACATTTACAGATACATAACAGCCAGACACACATCTCAGATACCAAGGCCTATTGCTGCTAACTACCTTAACCTTGTTTCCAATGTGTTACAGGTAGGCTGCACACATCACATGCATACCTGGCTTGGATTGTGGTAACAGTCACCTGTATGATTGATGGTGACAATAGTAACCATAATGTGGTAGATGTCACATATACCTGGCATACCTTGGTGTAATAAAAGTGTACACAGCACCCACATACCCCACTGGATATTGTACTCCCTGAAACCCATGATGACAGTCTGCCATAGCCACCATCACACATTGGCCACGACTGTGATACAACCCATAGTATACCCCAACATTGGTACTACAGGGATATACATCTCATGCACATGCTACATGCGTAGTAGGGCATCAATCAAGTGTAGGTTGCCTGTACATATCCCAGCTGGATACCTGCCATCTGCACATTTGTACAGGGACTGACAGTCATTAGCTTGGCAGGTAGCTATGCAGTAGCATGAGTGTGTTGACAGACCAGTAAGAGGTATATACTGTGACACAGCTCACACACCAGGGGTATGACAGGGAGTCATCAGTGTCCAGCCATGCTCACAGGTGTACCTGTTGTCAGTACTACATTAAGTACTCTGCTCTTGCCTGGGTTAGCACTGCCAGCAGTAGTACTGCTATGATACACTAAATGCCAGTGTGATAGCATGCACCCTGGGTTACTACACCTGTATGTCACACATTCACATGGATAACAGTGCTGTACTGGCTTCATATATGTCTGTGCCCCACACATGACACTCACACTCCTTGCTACTGTAATGATAGCACATAGGTGCATGTATTGTACATGGCATTACATACACTTATTACAGGTTATCAGACTGGGTTGTGTGTCCTGGTTACCAGGGCTAAGCTATGCTTAGCAAGTATCAACATTACTGCAATATAACAGCTAAGCTGATTTGCGCACTGGTAAGCGCTGCCTACACTAAGTGCCCGTACATTAACCCATAGCTTAGCACCGGTTAACTCACGCAAACATGCTTAAAGCTGCAACAACTGCCCTAATCACTCTGTATCCAACAGTCCTTGTTCAGCCCAGCAACAAAATGAACAGCCGTTGCAGGCTTGAACCCAGGACCCTTTACACTGAAGTCACAATACTTAACCAATATGGAGACAGCTGTTGTTTTACCAGTATAGCTGTCAATACACATATTGCGTAGTATTGAACAATTGCCTTTACTTCCTAAATTGTGTAGTCCTTGTTATTAATATGAGTGTTGCATCACATATGTTGTTTTATCATAATGTACACATAGCAAATACATGCGGTGAGATGCACGTGGGAGGGTATACACAACCGTGACGTTTTCTCATGACAGGAATATGGTTGTATACATTTCATAGGTGTATATATGTCTACATGTACATACACATGTATACTCATACATATGTCTGTATACACATCTGTATAGTGCTACATATATATGGTCATGTGTGCATCGCTTTGTATGTACATATATATACATATATGTATATATACATATGTGTATATATAGGTATATGTATATGTACATATAGATATATTGTGTATATAGCTATATAGGTATGCACATCCTATGTGTACAGATATGCCTAGTTATGTTGGTATATATATATATATATATATATATATATATATATATATATATATATATATATATATAAACATCTATAACTATATGTGTATACATATCTATTCTGATATACCTACTACTGTCAATATATCTGTAGATATCCATACATATATGTGCATATGTATCACAATCTGTATATGTGTAGACATATATTGCTCTGTATATGTATATGTCTGGGTGTGTATATGTATATCTATGTACATATACATACCCATCTATATATGTTGATATGTATATGTGTAATCATATATATATATATATATATATATATATATATATAAATATATATCTTGATAATTATATGTACATATATTCTCACAATATGTCCTGGACATGGAGTATAGCCCTACCCCAGCCCCTATAGTTCCAACTTCATAGTGCAAGGGGATGTCAGGTATGTGTAGCATGTATATTAGTAGACTATTGCTACTGTAATTGGGATTGTCTTCACAGACATGGTGTGTGTGGGAGGTTACATCTGCTTTTCACATGTATGCCATTGGCTACTGACAGACATCCTTAGGGCATCATAGTAAAGTACCGCTGCTAGCACGTAATGCCCCTGTGGACTGCAGCAGAGATATTGGCCAATATATGTGGACATTCTGACACACTCTGTACAGTCTAGAGGTATACACAGAACCCCTTAGTGCCAAACATGTGGACTATGCCTGACAATGTGGATGTTAACAGCCATGTAGATGGGTATAACACATAACTACTGGTATACATATGCCACCATAGGTTATGCATTCACACACCATTGTCTGACCTGACACATGCTAACATAGCTGGTACAGGGGTGCCATGGCCACATACTACCCACTAGATATTGCCATATATCTGTACAGCATCCCACTGCTCTGTATGACATACATGACTGTTAAGGGAGGCCCAGCAGTAGTACATCTGGCAAGTATCTGCACATGACATCTCACTGGGTAAGTACACTAAGCTGCTAGGCATATAACAATGCACTGTGCAGGCTACAGGCAGACTGGCTCAACACTGGCATACATCTCCTATGGGGGAATGTACATGTACCTGCATATATAGCAGGCTCTACAGGCATGTCACAGCACAGGATAAGATACACCTGTGTGACAGTGCATAACCACAACCAATGTGAATACAGCCACATATGGTAAGCTAACATAATATTACAGTATATGGACTATCTGTTCAACACTATCCTCATATGTACCACTCACAGACTAACCCTACATATACTGGGCTGCTACACAGTTTGGTCTGCTGGCTGTCTGTGGTATGGGACATGTGTGTGTATGGCCTTCTAAACATGTAAGCCAATACAGTAACATACAGTGGAGCAGCATGTAACATCAGATAGGATGGGACCTAGAACAATGACATCTACCACAGTCTGTACACAGGCTAAAGTACATATTAACAATACACACACTCTGTCAACATTCACCATAAGTACACAAACCATAGTACTGTACAAACAACCACAGAATGTCCAGGTTATGTCATCAAATATAACCCCTACTATACTTAACATGTGTAGCAGTCTGATATATCAATGGCTTGTTATCAGATATGATGACACTAATGATGGTGTACAGCACATATGCACCTCTTAATGCACGACATATGTACAAAGGTTGGCAGAGTTGTGGCTGGGCGCACATACACAGGGCCAATATTGACATGTTGCTGTGATAACCTCATACATTTACTGTTGTAACAGGGTTTGTTGTAACATATGTCCTATGAGGGATATGAAGTCAGTAACTATCATGGCTTTCACCATCTACAGAGTGCAATCCTCACATTAACTTCTGCAGTTCACAGAAAGATGCTCTGTGGGTAACACATGAAACCAAAGGCACAACACACTGCCCAGTCTGCAGATGACCCTACAGATAGGGATTCCTCATAAACATAGAACTGACATGGCAGGTATTAAAACATGTAGGGCAGCCATATCCACACACACACTGTTAAACCAACATTACTCCAAATGCAGTATAGCAGCACTTACAGTCTGTAGTCAGGTCAGGCACACCCCCTCCTGTGTGTTGCCCTTTTTCCACAGTGTAAGTTGTTAGAGGCAAATCCCCAATCCATCTGAGATACTGTTTGCCAAAGAACAGATCTAGTTCCTGCTCACAGTGAATGAAAAGGGTCAACACCAACATGATGTTCCTAGATATTGGAGCATGTTTCCATGCAATTGGCTATGGGAATGTTACTACACCTGTTCCACATGCAATCAGCTAAGGGAGGGCTGCAATTCATGCAGAGGCCATCAGCGGATCATGAGCATCACTTAAAATACACATGCTGCTGCCTAAACAAAGCAGGTGTAAGTCTCCACATCCACCAGAGATGGAGTAAGAGAAGCAGACAGAGGCAAAGACAAGTCAGGGAGGGGTGGGATAGTAAAACCTAAGTATGATGTGTCACCCACCTACCAGCACAGGGTATCAAACCCCTGTCGACTATGTAGTGCTATCACATTTCTATGTGGTTATTGGATGCACCACATAGGTTACATGTTGTGGAGCCCTCAGAACATATATGTGATGGAGAGTGACATCTGCAACAGGGATATGGTACCTATATGGTAGGTGTAGTACATGTGCCTGTCTGCATTAGCAGGTGCCAGCATCAACACAGCCACATTCTCATAGGGATGCACACACATTGACACACTTGGCAGGGCCAGGAATACAGACCATCACTAGTGAGATTGCCACAACACATTTCTGTGCAGGTATCACATGCACCACAGGGGTCATACAGAGGTGATATGGGCAAAGGGTATGGGGAGGTGTCTGACATTAGACAGCATGCTTCAGTATGCCAATGAGGGTTGTAGTGAGTGTGGATGTGATCATATGCATCATCCAACATGCACACAAACACACAGGTTACCAGTACTGACATGCATGAATGCATTTCTGCACAGGTGTATGGTGGTCAACTGTGCCAGACGGGTATACAAGGCTAGGTGATGGGTATACCTTGGCATCAGGCCACATGACAATGGACAGCATTGTGGCTTAGGGCTGTACTTTCTGCATTTGCCCACACAGGTGTGTATTGTATCCCCCATCCAGTCACCTGGGTGACTATTGTGTGTGTGGCCAGTGCTGTGCATTGCTTGCCATGTATGTTTTCCTTAGTCCATGACATGGACGGTGTCTGGGATGTGCACACCTCCCACATACATGTATAGTGCCATGTGGAACTGTACCTGGGGTGTCTGGTCCATGTTGTGTACACAGATTATCATCAGATGTGCCAGTCTTGGCTACCTGTGGCTGGAACTGGTAATGGACAGCAGGTTTACCCTGTACCTACACTGAAAGCATGCTAACGGCATTCCCTGGTGTCAGTGACATCTGTCCATACAGGGCATGTTTTTAGGAATGGTATGCCATTTGTGGGTCACATGTGATGGCACCACAGCTGTTGCAGGTGTCCAGTGGGGAAAATGGGGAAGGTGCACTGTCTGCATGTATGTGCCTATTGTACAGATGGACAGGGTGCCATGCCCTCTGTAGCCCACCACAATCACTCCATAGTTACTATCAGTGGCCAATATGCAGTGTACTGCCCACATATTGGCTGTTGCCTAGGCATGTGTGTGTGTGTGTGTGTGTGTGTGTGTGTGTGTGTGTGTGTGTGTGTGTATGTATGAGACATGGGTTGAGAGTGTGCTCCGGGTAATACTGGGATTGCTAACTGTGATTGTCTGGCCTTTGTGTCACATATGAGTATGGATTTGCACCCCAGCCTCTCAGCTATTTCACATCTGTTATCCCTGTACGGTGGATTGCAAAACCCGCTCTACATTAGGCCTAGGTGTCACACACTCGCGCCCACCTCCATGCAGGATATGAGTTACTAACACACATGCACAGAACTGTTATGTCTGGGAGTAGAACTCCTACCTAACTAGTTTACTACACTACTCAGCAATACTATGCACCATGGAGATCACTGGATTATTCCTTCCCCAAAGGTGTATATCACATTGGATGACATCAGCAGGATTGGCAAGGTAAGACATTCGAACTGTAGGTAGTGTGGCTAGGCTAAAATGCATTGCTCCCTACATAGACAGTGACGCACAGACAAAACATTCACAACTGACATGTGTGGGTATAGAACCCCTAACAGAGGTCTATATCACACAACAGCATGGAGCTGTTATAGGACACACTATGGGGATTACAGGAGAGCTCCTTCCCAAAGGTGTATTCCACAATGAATGACATCAGCAGGATTGCCAAAGTAGGGCATTTGAAATGTACTGAGTGTGACTAGCCTAAAATGCATTGCTCCCTACACAGACATTGAAACGCACACAAAACATCCAGAACTGCCATGGGTGGGAAGAGAACCCTACCAGAGTTCTATATCACACTACAGCATTACGCACTACAGAGAATACTGGGCTACAATCTTCCCAGAGGTGTATTTCTAGGTGGATGACATCAGCAGCCTTGCCAAAGTTGAGCATTTGAATTGTAGCGAGTGTGACTACCCTAAGAAGCATTGCTCTCTAAACAGACGGACAGACAGACTTGCCAAGTCTGGGATTAGAATAGCTACCTAACTAATATATCACACTACAGCAGTAAGCAGTTACAGGACGCACTACGGAGATTACTGGGCTACAACCTTCCCAGAGGTGTATTTCCAGGTGGATGACATCAGCAGCCTTGCCAAAGATGAGCATTTGAATTGTAGGGAGTGTGACTACCCTAAAAAGGATTGCTCTCTACACAGACAGAGTCAGACAGACACACACTTGCCAGTTCTGGGATTAGAAAAGCTACCTAACTAATATATCACATTACACCAGTATGCAGTTACAGGATGCACTATGGAGATTACTGGACTGCAACCTTCCCAGAGGTGTATTTCTAGGTGGATGACATCAGCAGCCTTGCCAAAGATGAGCATTTGAACTGTAGGGACTGTGACTACCCTAAAAAGCATTGCTCTTTACACAGAAAGAGTCAGACAAACACTTGCCAAGTCTGGGATTAGAATGGCTAACTAACTAATATATCATACTACAGCAATATGCAGTTACAGGACATGCTATGGAGATTACTGGGCTGCAACCTTCCCAGATATGTATTTCTAGGTGGATGACATCAGCAGCATTGCCAAAGCTGAGCATTTGAATTATAGGGAGTGTGACCACCCTAAAAAGCATTGCTCTCTACACAGACACTTGCCAAGTCTGGGATTAGAACAGCGACCTAACTAATATATCACACTACAGCAGTACGCAATTACAGGATGCACTACAGAGATTATTGGGCTACAATATTCCCAGAGGTGTATTTCCAGGTGGATGACATCAGCAGCCTTGCCAACGTTGAGCATTTGAATTGTAGGGTGTGTGACTACCCTAAAAAGCATTGCTCTCTACCCTAAAAAGCATTGCTTTCTACCCAGACAGAGTCACATATAAACTTTACAAGTCTGAGATTAGAACAGCTACCTAACTAATTTATCATACTATAGCAATATGCAGTTACAGTATGCACCATGGAGATTACTAGGCTACAACTCTTCCAAAGATGTATTTCACAGTGGATGACCTCAGCAGGCTTGTCATAGTAGGGCTATGGGGAGGGCAGTGTATGTGCATGGGCCATAACCCATCTAGAGGTTGACACGCCACATACGGGAACACACAGGGTCATATTTCACAAGAATATGTATACAGCTGCTAGATCACTACTTCCTTGTACAGTCATGTTGCACAGCTGGCACGTGCACCTCATAGTCTGTAATGCTGACATATACTGGTGGCTAGTATCTGCAGTGAGTGACATCTGACCCTCATATGGTTGGGGCCATTTGGCTGTTTGTTGGGTGGGACAGGCCTGGATGGATCCTTGTCACAGTCACCCTCTTCCACACATCTATGTACGTCTACCTTTGGCTTATTATAGTGTGTTGTCCTTACATATATGTCTGTATTCCTATCCATTGTACGTGCAAGGTATGAGTGGTGCATACTGAAAAGTGTCTGCACTAACAACTGCAACTGCCAGATATGTCTGGTCCACTGGTGTTTGCAGACATGGCCTTCATGTGTTTGTGTGTGAGCATGCCCAGTATGACCTTTCAGTATGTTGTTGACTGACATTGCCTTCATGTCTCTAAGTGTGTGAGCATGCCCAGTATGCCCATCTGTATTTAATATGTAGATTGAGTCCAGGTAGTTTGTACTGCAGTGCTGAGCTTTGTGTTGTACACTGACAGATGGCATGCTGTTTCTGCAGGGTATCCATCACGCATTTGGCATTGACTGTTCCTACATTTCTGCATAGGATGGAGGGGGGCTCACTTGACTGTTCTTACATTACTACATGGGGGGCACAGCTGACAATTTCTACATTTCTACACATGGTTGGGGGCACTTCTGACTATTACATTACTACATGGGGGGGCTCACCTGACTATTTCTATATTTCTACACAGGATGGGGGGCACACCTGACTGTTCTTACATGACTACATAGTGGGGCATACCTGTCTATTTCTACATTTCTGCACAGGGATGGGGGGCACACCTGACTGTTATTACATTACTACGTAGGATGGGGGGAGGCACACCTGTCTAGTACTACATTTCTATACAGGATTGGGGGGGCACACCTGACTATTATTACATTACTATGTAGGATGGGGGGGCACACCTGACACTTTTACACATTTGCTATATCTGTACTGGTATGCCAGGTACTCCATTTCATTCTGTATTCTAACCTATCATGCTGACTAGAGGCATACCACTGTACTGCAGATCTTAGCTTTGGATGCCCTACATATTAGTCTCTGACTTCCTACCCTTCAGAACTAACATCCCACTGCCTGACCTGCTGTAGTCTGTCTGTGTAGGCCTGGGGATGAGGTTAACCATAGCCATCATTCAGGGGCCATAGCACAGGCTCTGTTTGGGTTTGTCTACACCTGTCCTGCTGGCTGAGACCGTTGTTGGGTATGTGAACCGCCTTGACTGGCATGTGCGTGGGTCATAGGGACACACAAGTTGCTCAGCACATTTCCTGCAGTGGGTTTTGTAACCCTGTGTAGTACTGGCTACTGTGGTGACTCCAGTATGTATTACTGATGTCATGGTGCCACTATGGGTATCTACTGTCTGCTGCCATAACATTCAGCCACCCTTTCCCCTTGTATGCTCACATTCATACCATAGATACAGGCAACAACACATTCTACTCCATTTGGCAATTGGTAGGTTGATTGACTTACCTTGAGGGTGTGCCAGACTTGCAGATGGTGCTGAAGGGCTGCCTATGTTGGATGCACATACTACACTTCCTATACATGGTTGAGCACAGGTAGTGACATGTTTGGCATCCCTTTTACTGTATGTGCAAGTCAGAGAGTGGGGTCATTCCCTGGGTCCCTGCTGTGTCAGTGTATGTGCTATGAGTTGTCTCTTTGCTGCAGCCTCGGCATACTGGGCACGCCTCCATCTGCCTACTGGGGCAGGCTCAGGTTGTTCCTCCTCCGAGTCACTCTGTGCCTGTGCAGGCCTTGGCATTATTGGGGGGGGCTGTGTGGCCCTGCCCCATGCTGTTCCTGCTGCAGCTGTTTCCACAGGATCATATTGTGTAGCATGGCGACTACCATAACAATTTGGGTACATGTAGCTGGTCAGTACAGCAAGGCTCTACCGGATGTGTCCAGACACCAGAACCGTGACCTGATCATCCCAAACACACTCTCTATTATAAGTCTGGTCTGTGCGTGTGCCTCATTATGGCGTTCTTGTTCAGGTGTGTGTGCATTTCTGATGGGTGTCATCAGCCACGACTCCAGTGTGTAACCAGCATCCCCTACTAGGTGACCTCAGGAGATGTTCCTATTGGCAAACCTCTGGTACAACTGCATCAGATGCCATATGTAGGAATTGTCATAGCTTCCAGGGCAGCAAGCCCATACATGGATTATAATGCCCTGGGTGGGACTGGTCTGCTGCCTGTGTAATTGGCTGATTCTGATACATTTCACCTGCCAGCTAAGCTAGTTCTGCTTGATTACATTCCTACTGCTGTTTTCCCTTCCCATTGCCTTCCTGTTTAAGCCTGTGTGCACGCCGCACAATCAGAGTGCTCAAATGTGCACACTGCTGCTATTTCCTGATTTAACTTCTTTTTTCTTCCTGTAAAACTCGGTGCACGGCATGCACACCTGCTTAGGCTCTGTAAAGAGTGCAAGGCAGGTTTAGACACACGCCCTTGCTTAGCTGTGCTAAGCTAGGAGCAAACCCAAGCCACAGGGCTCCAATCCACTTACAGTATGCCTGACACCCCCCATGATGTCATCTAACTCCTAGGCTTGCACCAAGCTATTCCTACTCTTACACTGTTGGGACCTGACTCACATGCTGGGGAAAACTGGGATTCACTGTCCTTCTCCTCATTTGCATAGGATTGCCTGCTAATGCATAGTTACATGGCTCACATTGAGCCTCCCCTCTTAGCAACCACTACTCACTGGCCATGTTGTCTTCTGCCTGCCATTGACTTGCATGGCAGAATACTGATTTTAGTTAGAATGCTTAATTTAGGTTCATTTTGTTATTTTCCCCCCAATCCCATTTGCGCGCCGCTGCCCCACTCTTAAACAGCCAAGATCGGCTAAAAAAAATAAAAGTTGATTTTTGCATTTTTTTTTATGTTTGCAATGCCAATGGCCTTATACTTGGCCATTGGCATGCTTACTACATGATATGCAGCCTTTATTTGGAGCTGTCACAACTCTGTTTTGGATTTTGCAGAAATGTACTCAGTTACTAACCCAGTACATTTCTGCAGATTGCACTAGTCCTGCACAGATGGTTGCAAGTTTCCTGGATTGCAAAATCACCTCATTTGCATAGATTTCTCCTGCAAATGGGGTGATTTGTATACAAGGGCTTCGTCCGTGCAGGATTAGTGCATATGCGCTCGTGCACACCCCTGCAGGCTGTTCCTGGATTGCACAGCAGACATATTGCCTGCTTGAGCTCCTACACTGATCTTGCACACCGTGCATGTTTTCGAGAATCTGGCAGATTGTTTTTCTGTTCTGGCTGGGTTGCCTTCTGTGCAGAGTCTGCATATCCTCCCTGTGTTCCTGTCGGTTTTCTCTGGGTGCTCCATTTTTCTTTCACATTCCAAAGACATGCAGTACGTGGATTGGACATTCTAAACTGACCATGGGTGTGAGTGTGTGGTGTGGATGATCTACTATAGTAGGACTAGCTACCTGGTGGTGTAGACCTTGGCTCTAGATGATTGTCAGTGTTGAAGTGACACCCCAACCACATGTGCAAAAATGGGAAAAAGGAGTTGTGGATGGATGGATGGATAAATGGATGGATGGATGGATTGATGGATGGATGGACGGCTGGATGGACTGTTTTTCTGTTTTGGGCAAATATCCTCACATCTTACCAAACATGTACTCATATCTCTTGTACTGTATTTTTTGGCCAAAATATATTTTTGAATTATTGTAACCATATGGAACAAAGCAAAGAAATACCACTAAGACCAGAAACTGTTACCTCCTTCAAATTTTCAGCAAAAGTCCATTTATTCAGTGACAAATATACTGGAGTAGTAGCAAATAGCAGCAATAACAGTCTCTCTTGTATAAAACAACAAATAGCAACAGAATAATCTCTTAGCACCTCGGCTGAAACAGCCTTTACAGAGTAAATTATAACTTAAAAAACACACCTTTTATATAGCACAATTCGATATTTTTGAATTGTTCAGCAATCAGCAATAAGCCAATACCAATTTTCATTGTTTTTACAGATTTCATGTAACGCACACCATTGCACAGGATACACACTGTAAACAAGATGGATAAATGCTGTTCATATCGCCTTTTACATATCCAGGCAAGATGCTACAGCTCACAAGTTTTATACTGTGGCTTAAGTGGTATATAGAATGGTGGAATTCTGTTTGGGCTGGATTCATTTAACTCCTAAAAAGTTCCTTACAAATAAAATACATAAAATGAGTCAGAACTAAAAAAGAAAGCAAGAAAGAAAGAAAGAAAGAAAGAAAGAAAGAAAGAAAGAAGAAAAGTCTATACTGCTAAAACAATAACTGAACAAAACTTACACTCGATGAAATAAAATCCACACAGAAACCTTTATGCCGAGTAACTGAAAACATATTCTGTCACCTGTTAACTATTAAAGTAACCTTGTTAGAAATCTCCAAAAGATTTGACCACTTTGAAAACAAGAATACCTGAAACTGAAGGGACAATAAATAAACTAGAAAGGAATATACAAGACTGTACAAAAATATAACAGATGTAAATGAAAAAGTACTAGATTTAGAAGTGTGTAGTAGAAGTAATATTTTAATGACAAGAGTAGTAGAAAAAGTATCAGTAGCTTGAACTAGCAAGGACTTTTCAAACTGTCTTAGCAGTTTTACTCAAACAACGTTCAGCAAAAAAGCATGATTATAGAAAGTGCACACAAAGCACTACAAACACAAAATGCAGAAATACCTAGACAGATGCGTGGCATCCTGTTAAATTGCCATGTTATTTCAACTTTGATGAAAGCTGCCAAGTCAGAATTTGGCAAGATATTCTATTGCTATACAAACTTCAAAAACAATTAGCACCCTTCTATTCTCATCTAATTCATAATAGTATCAAATTCCAAATGACTTTTCCTGTCAAACTTCAATTTACATATAAGGGCAACAAAAAACACATTTTAACCCCAGAAGAAGCAAAACCTATATTAAAAAGGGTCTATACTGGATGACTGAACTTGCAAAAGTTCAGCTGTCATATGGTCGACACCATATGATCGAATTTTTAAAAGTCTGAATGTTTTAACAGAGATCTCCGTACAGTGCGGAATGGGAAGATTTCCCATCTCTGCACTGTAGTGCGATCTCAGAGTTGGTATATTTGAAGAGTGGGGGGTGTGGGGGTGAAGCCCCCCATGTGGGGGGGGGCTGCCGGAGGGCTTGCCCCCCCCACTTAAAACATTCAGGTAGGTTATTTGTGTAGTTTATTTTTTTATTAGATTTTCGAACTTTTAAAAGTTCAATCATATGGTGTCAACCATATGACACTCGAACTTTTGAAAGTTCGAGTATCTAATATAGACCCATTAAAATATCAACTTCAAACCACACTAGAACATACTGCTGCTATTCTGAAGCACAAAAATGTGCATGATGCAGTAAAACAGACTTTAAAACAACATTTTTTGCAACTCATACAAATTCTAATAAAATGCATAGCTAAAGAGATCTGTTATAAATGCTTTTTGTTTAATATGCTGACTACATTCATAGATATTTGTCATTGAGAACTTAATTTATTACCAGTAAGTTTAAATAAGTCTCTTAGTTTAAACAGTAACAAGCAAATATTTACAATGTTTCAGGTCTTGGTGTTGAGCTGCAAATGTGCATGAAAATTGTGGTAGGAGAATAAGTAATTATATGTCTATATGTGGTACAGAAGCATGAAAAACAAAAAGTGTAAGGAACCACCACCACCACGAAGCACCAATAGCACTAATCCATAAGCATTTCTATGTTGTTTCTTGCTGCTGCTGATAGCTAAGTAACAGACATTAAGATTGAATCATTGAAAAGGTAAACAAGACTGTGGTGAGCAGAATGTTTAGCTGGATAATTCTAAAATGATTATGGCAGTTGTTGGCTCACTGTAAAGAAAATGTACTGAGCTGATACTGAAACGTGGTTTAGCAGACCAGTTTGAAAATGGTTAAGTTAATACAGGCTAATGGTTCATTCACAAGGTCAGCATACCAAGTATGTAAAGAGATGAGAAGACAGCTGCAGTTGTTTTCCCGCACAAAATTTAGTACCAAGATCTGACACATTGCTTAATTCATGCAAGAATGTTGGAGTGCTATGCTGAAATGCTGAAATGTAAAATACTTCCCATAAGACTGGGGGTCTAGGTTAGACTTGTGTGCAGAAAATCTGAGAAAGCATCTTCTATTTTCTTGGAGGTTTTTAGCTTAAACTTGAGTCCATGCACAGTGAGGAGCTCAAATAGCATACCATGACTGTAATTTACATATATGGCTGTTATATATTCTGCAAATTCTGGATTAGGTTACAGTGGAAGTTGTTAAAATATTAAATAATAAAATATGGAAATATGCAAACAACCAAAAACTTTTATTTTTTGGCTTAAACCTGTGAACAGGCACTGTGAAGAAAGTAGATAACTGAGCATTTTGGATATAAAACAACTTTACAAAGTAAAAACATGCACAACAAATAAACCTTATATTTCATGTTTGGATGTTTCTATACTTAGTGCTTTAAACATTCACAGTTACATAAATGCATTGTAAAGATATATAATAGGATGTGAATATTTTGAATACATTTGAAGGAGAATGCCTCTAGGTACTTTCATTGTATGTGAAAGTACCTAGAGGCATTCTCCTTCAAATGTATTCAAAATATTCACATCCTATTATTAAAGCTCAGAGAAATTAAGCTTCTATAATGTGGCAGTTGCTTCTTTTCAATTTGTAGCAAGCTAACCCCTCACTTCAGTATATGGGGTAATCCATGAGAGCTTCTAAGACTTTCCTCGCAGACAGAGACCTCACCACACATCATCCCACTAATTTCTTTTTAAGTTATGTGAAGTAATGTGGAGTCAAGCTAGGTGTCTAACAGAAGCGTCAAAAACAATTTTGTCATTATAATAGAATTATAATAATTATAATAGAATTCCATCAGATTCTAAATACAGTGAAATGTAATAGTGATGGGTGAAGCAACAGTTGACTCTAAAACCAAGTTACAGTAAGAATTAGATCATATATCTACAAATATGAACTTTAAATGGAGTTGCACTTTATACCCTAATTTAATAGAAAAAGAAGGAGCAAAAAAGATGGAAATGTTAATGCACGACTTTCATAAAAAATCTTTATAATAATGAAATGAAATTAGATCTTCGATAGTTAGGTACAAAAATTTCAGATTAATAATATCCTTATAAACAAAGCTTCATATTATATGAAAATAAATTAATAAAATGCAAACAATATTGAAAGTAAACATTTTGAACTTGAAAATAGTTTAACGTCCTTACATAATGAAGAGGTAGAAAAACAGTGAAAAAAAAAAAACAAATGCAATAGGGGATTAGAGGAATTTATACAACTGAATTGTCATAGTATGAAACAAGAATGCTGGAAAAATATTCTGAATGGGCACAGATCCCATGTAGATTTTTAGAAGAACAATAAAATTGCATAATATAGCAGAAATAAAAATAAATGATCAAGTAATGAGCTCAAATGAAGAAATATTGGAGAGTTTCATAGGTTCATAGGTTCATAGGTGTTTATTAGGCTAAGGACCACAAGGGACTTTTTAAGCCTAGCCATGCATCCCAAATCTCTGGCAAGTTCTGATACCCTTGATAAGTATAAGCAGGGGCTTGGGGGAATGAAACATTTACAAGCTAGAGCCTGAGAGATGAACCATTTACAAATTGTCTATGCCCATTAGAGACATAGGTGCCAAACCAGGGATGAATTTCCTGTTCCCCATCCTGTTGTCCAAGTTGCACTTGAATTGGGTTAGGGAGGAACTCTGCTTTACATGGATGAGAAGCCTGTTCCAGAGATGGGGTAATCTCTGGGATACATACCTGTCTCTCCAGCAGGTCCTATTTATATCATAGGCAAGGTTCAAGTCCTTAGAATGGGTAATTCTGGTGCTGTTTGTTTTGTGGATATGCAGGAAGTTCATCATAGTGGGGGTCTGACAATGCCCTGTATGTCAGGCATAGATCTCCCCTCAAAAGCGTGTAAGAGACAGAATTCAAGGATAGAGCCTTGAGATGGTCTGCATAGGACATTTTACTTAAGCCCTGTATTCTGTTAGTGAGGAACCTCTGTGGACGTTCCAGTTGTTGGATATGCCTGATTGATATAGTCTATGCTCTATACAAGCTTTGTTCCAACAAAATAAATAAAGGTGAAATAGACAATTTCCTAAACCAATTTACTTCCCTGTGAAAGAAAACGAACATCACAACCCTTTAACACCAGTTACTGCACAGAAATTAAAACAGTAATAAAGCAGCTAAAATAATAAATCTCCCAAGCCAGGTGGCATTACTTTGGAATAAAAAAAAGTTTCAAATATTATCGTAAACATGTTAACTAAAATCACAAATTATATCAGATTAAGTGGAATATCTGACCTTTACATCAACAGATCTAAAACATTCTTCATTCAAAAAGCCAATATTGACATAATTGACATTACAAATTATGGACCACTATCTAACAAACTATTAAAGAAAACTGTTTCATCAAACTATGAAAAGCACTTTAATAAAACTGATTAAATATTTTCAAAATTTCCTGATGTTTTTCAGATTCAAAAGCAGGCTATACATCGCACACTACTTAAAGTGTCATCAAGGAATCACATGGTAACTTCTCATCAGCCATTGCAAAAAATAAACAAAAAAATAGGAAAACATACTTATTCATAATTCACAGGACTTAAAAAGATAAACATTACTTAATTAAACTTTACATTGCATTTTTTTATTTTAGACATTATTAATTCTATACCATTTATTACATTCATGCATGTTAGACCATATCTCATTAGTGGTGGGCTGATTCATTTCCTACCATATCCCCGTCACCTTCTTGGTTTCCACTCAGGTTCATCCTCTCCATCTTCCTGGTAAGATTTTCACTCTTTTAGTATTTTAATATCTCTTTCCATTTGCTTTTTCATTTTTCCTCTCCTCCTTTCCTCATTTTATTCAGTTTATGGCATCTGCTGTCCATGGAACCTCTTGAAATATGTCTCCCCCAATCTTCTGAAACTGCTTCCAGACTTTTTGTGTCCACCCAGCTCCAGAACATGTACATTAATTCCTCTCTTTTCCTCCTGACACCTCCAGCATCGACTATACTCCTTTCCGCCTTTCTTTATCAATCTCATGGGGGTTAGATACCAGCTATGCAGCATGCTCAGGCTTTGAACTTCGGCTCCATGCACTTTCTCCATGTGCCTCACTGCCTGAATTGCATTCTGTCAATATCCTGCAACTCTATTCTATCCTTTCTCCTTTTCACAGTTCTTTGGCATTCTCGCTTCTTTGACCTTGTCTCTTCTTTCATTTGTTTGGTCCCCTACCTCCCTAACCTAGTCCACTTCCTCCAGGGTGATATCCTCTCTCCTTTTTTCCCTACCTTCTTGCCTGTTAAATTTCTTCCATTGCCTTCTCTTTATTCTTTTTCTAAGTTTCCCTGTGTACCAAGCAGTTCCACCACTGGGCCACTAGTATTCTGTATTTCTGCATTATATCCTCTGATATTTGAAATAATTCCACACCATCCTTTTCTCTACATGCAAAATGTGCCTCTTGAGCTATCCTACTTATCATCCAGATTTCTTAATTTTCCTTCCTCAATTATTTTCCACCATTCTGTCCTCTATAGTTTTTTTGAGGCAACTTTCACCCCCTTTATGCATCCCAGTTCCTTCAGTGTTGCTTTATTAATGTCCTTTAGTAAGATTTTTCATGTCTTGGGTGACCGCAGTGGTGCAGCGGTTAGCATTGCCACCTCACAGCAAGAGGTTCTATGGTTCAGTCCTTGGCTGGGGTGCCTTCTGTGCGGAGTCTGCATGTCCTTCCTGTGGTCGTGTGGGTTTCCTCCAGGTGCTCCAGCTTCCTCCTACATCCCACAGACATGCTGTAGGTAGATTGGACACTCTAAATTGGCCCTAGGCGTGTGTGTGTGCCTTCTGTGGAAGGTTGGGCATCAGGCTAGCAATTCGACACCATAAAACTCCACTGCCAATCATGAGCAGACATGGAGTGCTATGCTGAAGAAGAAGTAAGATTTTTCATGTCTTTCTCTCACTTACTTTATTTTGCCTAACTTCCTTTTTATCTGCTTATATCCAGTGACCCATGTTACTTCACAGTACATACATGGAGATAACTAGGAACTCCCAGCCCACCTTTCCTATTCATCTTCTTGCCTTAATTGTTCTTTTCTCCTTGCCTTTATTGACCCAGTCTTTTATGTCTTCTTGTAGTTTTTGTAGCCTTTTGTACTTAAGGAATACATTAGCAAAGTGGGCAGAGGGGACAGATCAGTAAAGCTGCAGTATGCAGATGATGGAGCATTACATGCAGACTGTGAGCAAATGATAGGGTAATAGAATGCAAAACTGAAGGCACTTGGACTGAAACCGAGTACAGATAAGACAGTTCGATTAGTAGTAAAATGGGAAATCAGAAGAAGTTGAAAATTAAGATAGAAGAAGGAAATACTGGAACAGGTTAACATTATCTGGGAGAGGTGGTTGAGGAGAAGACAAGTCTGAATTAGGAGGTCAAAGGTAGAATCAGAAGAGCTGCATCCAACTGGCATAGAGTGTCAGGGCAATGTGTTATAGAAGGATGCCAAAGAAGCTGAAAAGTAAGGTGTATAAAACAGCAAACTTGTTTTCACTTTTGCTTTATCATGCTCCACACTGCTGTGTCCTTTTTGGGATAACTGTAAATAATGATTTTACATCAAAAGTAACAAGAAAAAATTTTTCTTCAGCATTCTCATTATACCATTTACAGAAACTCTTTAAAAAATATGTATTATCTTTTAGAACTCTATTATTGCACAGAACATATTTCTTAGGTTCACTGTCTAAATACATGGATATGGGCTCTGTTACCCATCCCTGTCCAGAGACAATAGACCTCAAACATGATCTCTTATCATTCTTATTTATTTTTGGCAGACCATATATAACTGCTATTACTTTTGATGTAAAATCGTTTACAGTTATCCCAAATGACAAAGGTGTACAGCTAGTACAAAGCTATCCATCTAGTTGCAATGATTTAGGCATATGAAATGTAATGTAATATGTACCCTTTTGAAGATATTGTTGGAAACCAATGCATTTATCTATAGAAAACTAGCTTTATGTAAATGATATATAGACATTTATCTATAGGGGGTCTTGCTACATTCAAAAGAATAGACTAGTGATGGGCACAGCTTCTGCCACTTGCCTTATCTTGTATTGATAGAATGGGAGAGAATATATTTACTGAACTCGTCATTGTATGAGCCTAATGTAAAATATTATACATGATTGGCGGATGATATTTTTGTAGTATGGCAGCAGGATGCATTTAAATTTGCATTATTCCATGAATATATGGAGTCAACTATGCCATTTCCCAGGTTTGAAATTGAATACTTCCACGAATCAGTAATGTTTTTAGATATTAAAATATATAGAATAACAACAGGGATTATTGAGACTCAGGTATATAGAAAGAGTGCAAGAGGAATTCATATTTGCATGGACACATGCATCAGAGTCATATTTTTAATTATAATACAATGCACGGACAAATGTTGAGAGTGCTGAGATTAACAACAAATGTATACCATTTAAATCGGGTTGTACATAACTTATATGGGGCCCTCTAAGTGGAAGCTTATGCTCACGTACAGATTTATACAAAACAGGTGCACAGTTTTAGAGGAAAGGAGATATGCAGTGAAACCATACTTCGGTCATATATAAGATGGGGACAAAAGAAAGGACCCTGCAGTAGATAGGCTGAGTTTTCTATTGACATACTCAAGAGATGTTTATAATGCAGGCCAGATAATTAAGAGGAACTGGGGCAGAGTATCCTTTTAAGATTCTTTTTGCCCTGGAATCCTTTTTTAGTTTGTCTTTTAAACCAGACAGATTCTGTGTGATTTCATATTGCAGTCAACCCCAAACAGGGACTGTTGAGAATTTTGGGAATGTAGCTGTCTGCCATCAGAAGTGTAGCTGCTCATCACCAAACAGTGCATTTCTGGACACTATATATTTTCACTACTGTAGAAAAGAAAAAATACTGCTCAAATACTCTGACTCCCCTTATCAACACTGTAACCGCAGTTCTATAAAAACCTGCCAAAGATTATAGCAAACACATTAGACATTATCAATACCAGCTGGTTTTAAAATAGAGCCCAACATTTATACTCATTAACCGAATGAGAAAAGTAGCCATTTCCCTTAGTTAGCTGTGCTGCCTCTCTTGTTTTATCTGTTTACCCTTCCACTGCTAACTTCCACAAGGTTGTCATTTCTGCATGGACTCCATCTTAAGAGGCAGAAAGACAGTCAGCTGGGTATTTATCACAGTATCGCTGTACTTTAAATGCAACATATACGTCATTAAAATGACTACCTACTAATCTATGAACTATGAATTATAGGTGTGATATCACAGGACTGCATTTAAATTGAGAGTGTCACCAGCCGTGCCACATTTAGTGCTGTGAAAGCAGAAGAATATACCTAAAAATGTCAAAAGATTTATGCAGACACATGGGCACCCTTCACACTAACTGGGAGTAGTTTCCCTACAGGAATGTGTATCAGCTAAAACAGTCTTTCAGGCTGTGGAGCTGTAAGACAGTAATTCTAATCACTAAGACAATGTGCTACTCCCATCTCAATAGAAGCGTCATACAATAGAAACTTCAATACCAATGTTATAGGGCTGTCCTACTCTACATAGACGGTAAAGATTTAAAGGGCAGCCATACCCAACTGCTCAGCTTTTCTCATTACAAACTGATTTTCCTTCCCTTTAATCTTACAAAGAATGCTAGCAACAAGGTATAATTTACCTTGCACACCTTTCTCTTTCTTTTTAAGGCTGTTTCTGCATTTTTTTTCTGCATACCATTTTTGCTCTTTGTGAAATGTCATGCAAATTCCTTCGGGCATTTAATACATCATATGTTGTGTCAGATACACTTTGAGGAGTAATTACATCTTAGTTTTCCAGTCTTAAACCAGTACTATGACAGTTGACTAGTTCTTGCTCTAGGGTCAATGCAAACTATTAAACTACATAATTACTGTATGATGCTTCTCTTAATGTTGCGAAGACATTTGACACTATTTTCCCAAGGGAACATTAAATGTGAAAATTCTATGGTTAAAATGTAAGCTAATTATCTGGAAAATAATGCAGTTTTGGTGGGTGTTACTGGTGGTGCTGACAGGGCTTAGTAATAGCTAAGTAAAAGAGTGAACAGGACATACAGCCAAACTAATTAGTAAAACAAAAAATACTAGAAAAACCTAGCCAAGCTAGAGTTTTCACTCTGTGATTCGTTAAAACCTTTTGTAAATGAGAATAATGGGAAATATGCAAATAACCCCTGGGGGACATCAGGTGTTTCAGCTATATGGCAGTTCTGAATGCCCATGACTTTTTTCTATTTAAGTTTTCAGGCCAATAAAACCAAACTCCACTAGCTCCACTAACTATTTAAGTTTTCAGGCCAATAAAACCAAACTCCACTAGCTCTGGACATGCATGCTTTAGTCTTATTTTCACTTCAGTAGCACAACATAAGTGGACTGTTTGGCTAACCTTTAGAAACAGAGGGTTGTCATACCCAGCTGATGTCCGTAAACTTTAAGGTGTCTGCAAAATATCCCATCTAACAACTAAATAAAAGAGTGAATAGGACACACAGCCACACCAATTAGTAAAAAACGACAAGAAAATCCTAGCCAAGCTGGAGTTTTCACTGTGTGAGTCCTTAAAACCTCTTGCAAAAGAGGATAGTGGGATATATGAACAGGCAAGGAACTGTGTTTTAGACTATTCTTCTCATAGATAAAATTGTTAAATTGAGAATGGATAATAAATCAGATAAGCAGATGGCTGCAAACTGGATAAAGCAAATTATTCAGTAAAATGTATTGAACTTGTATATGCTTTAAAAATGCATACAACTGGTGCACTAATAATAACTTCACCTTTAATGTCAGTCAGTGTAGTAGCATGAAACCTGAATTATTACAAAACAAATGATCAAATCATAGCATAAAATCAAAAAAAAAAAAAATAGAATCAGTATGTATCTACCAATTCAGAAAATCATATTTTGTAGCTCACCTGATTATAAACAACATGTCTAATCTATTGAGAGAGATCATTGTTACCATTTTATATTTCACTGTTCTATTCTATTATTGAATTAAATATTTTGCTTTATAACATTTGAACAAGATACCTAAATGACTAAACAAACTACCGCAGTTCCTTATTAGGAAAATCACAGTGTTGGAATACTTTAAGATTTCAATAATTGTAATTATATTCTCTTTTGTAATGGTTACTTATAGGTAACCTGTACCTAATCTATAAAGCACTGTCTTATCCAGTTTAGTTTGAAAGTCTGTGGCTGGAACACACTATATACATAGCCTCCTTCTTTGGAAGTGTGACTGAGATGGTAATTCTTTGAGTTCCAGCAATTTGAAAACTAATGTGCAAGCATAAAAAAACAAAACAAAAATAAAAAAACAAACAAACAAAAAAAAAAAGCATTTTTGTGCTCCCTAGCCGCAGGAATTGGGCAAGAATTGGGTGGTAGGATTGGGCACCTGTAGAGTTGTCTACTTATCCCAAAGGAATGCCCTCCTTTCCTCTCATTAGTTCCAAAAGCGCAGACTAGAAGTAACCCATATAGTGAGCAAGAATCTCATGGCATGGCAAGTCCATTAATCATTTGAGCTGCTATTCATCTCAGATTGCTGGCCATCATGAAGGCTTTATTATGTCTCTGAAGCTGGCCTGAACAAGCTATATTTGTCTTTATCCTTCTGTGCCCCTGAAGCTGGCCTGAACAAGCTGTATTTGTCATCAGTCATAAAATAAAGTTTCTCAAAGTGTATCCAATAAAGGGATATGGCTACATAGTAGGAGGTAGGTTGGGCAGCTTGAGGTGAGTTAGGTTACTGATACAATACATCTGCTCTTAGACTAATGATTTAAGTAAGACTTGAAAATGTTTAGTGAAGGAAGAAGGGGTGGGGAGAATTCAGACGCTGGTTGGCAAAGAGTTAAAGATGAATGCCCTAAAGTGTGTAAAAACTCTATCAGCACAGATGGAGAGCTGAGAGAAGAGCAAGAGTGATAATTGAAGAATCTGATGATGTAAGAGTCCTGGAGCTGTCATTAATAATGGGTAGCTGACAAAATGTGTTACTCTAATCTATTTAGAAGACCTGTAAATTAGTGAGGCAATAAGCTGAGTGAGTTAGAGGGGTGTGGACAGCTACCTTGATTGATTTATTGTATTGCCATCACATAACTTTTGCCCTCACCCCAATGAAAAAGTGAATTAGTACAATTTAAACTTTTTGACTGTTTAGGTAGATATGAAGCCATTGATTGGAAGGGAGTAGTTGAGTATTGGCAATGACACTCCCTTTCCAGTAGTTACTCTATCCTGCTTAGCTAGCAGATGAAAGATATGATGGCATCTGTAAAGCAGATATGGAAGTTTGTTATTCAAGTTATGAATGTGCCTAGAAGATGTTAATTAGGGGTCTAACCATGCAGCCAGGTATTTTTGAGGCTCAACTAGCTTAATGAAATATCATTAAGACCTGTTAGGGCTTTAGCTCCTCTTGCAAGAAATGTAGTGCTTGTGACTATTGAATACCATAGATTTAGCTTTATTGAGGTTCACCTTTAGACCTTTCTGTTCATATGCTTGGCATAAATCAGCCAAGGTATGAAAAGTGTTGTAAATAGTCTTAAGAAAATTACCAGTTTCCCAGATAGATATATCATTTACATAAAGCTAGTTTTCTTTGTAACAATACCTAACTTGATATAAACAAGGACTCCAGTTGAAAACAGAGAGAATGGACTCTACATTACATGGTTCAGGCTTAAGAACAAAACAAATAAACTGTTGTGTAGCTATTACTGTAAGCAGTCAGTGGAGTTGAGGTCACCGAGGGATAACTCATTAACAAGTAGTTTATAATCAACAAGGTAAAAGGCTTAGGATGATTAATAAAAAAATGGCTGTTGTTAGGTTGTTTGCAGTCCCTGAATGGTAAATTAGAACTGTAAGAGACAGCACTACAGTAGATTGTTCAATGGTTTCTGTTCTCTGGGGTGTTATTTGGAGCAGTATGTTTTGAGGGATTCCATTCACTTGGTCGAATTTCATTTAGTCGAAAATGATTCCAGGCAGTTCACTTGACTGAAAGCTCACTTGGTCGAATTTCATTTGGTCAAAAATGGAATATAGCCCCTGCCCCACTGCAGTGTAACTCTGGAGTGAGAATATTAAATCGGGGGGCACAGCCCCCCACATTATGCCAATAGCTTTTACTAAAGATATATATATATATATATATATATATATATATATATATATATATATATATCAATGCATTCCTAATGGATATACCTTCATATAACAGTGAATACATTAAAATTATGAGGGGGGGGCTATGCCTCCACACCCTCAATGTGGGGGGCTTTGCCCCCCCACACCCTCCCAGATTTAATATTCTCACTCCAGGGTTGCACTGCAGTGGGGCAGGGGCTATATTCCATTTTCGACCAAATGAAATTCGGCCAAGTGAGCTTTCAGTCAAGTGAGCTTTCAGTCAAGTGAACTGCCTGGAATTGTTTTCGACTAAATGAAATTCGACCAAGTGAATGGAATCCATTTTGAGGTATCCATTTGTAGCTACAAAATAGAAAAATAAATGTATTTTTACATGAATTTTTGAATTGTACAAAGGCAGTCACATTTGAACCTTACATGGATATCTTCCACCACACACACACACACGCACACACACACACACACACACACACACACACACACACACACACACACACACACACACACACACACACACACACACACACAAAGCTCCTCTGTGTTTCCTCTACCATGATATCATGCTTTTTATCATAACACTATTACACTATCCACACTAAGGAAAAATATTGTGATACAAACTATGAAAGAAAATTACAAGTTACACACGTTTTTTTTTCTGAATATTTTAACATGAAGGCAGTAGTAGGCCTACCTTAATGATGGAATATGGCAAGAAGCTGTCTGCAATGATGTTTTGTCAGGCGCTCAAAAGTTTGAGGCAACATCATTTGGTAACTGACCAAAGGGGAAAAAAGGCAGAAAGGATTAAGCTGTGCACTGTTTCTTATAAACACTAATGAAAACTTGTAAAACAATTTCTTAAGCATAGCCTTACTGCCGAAAGATTAATGATGCAAACAGTGGAAATAGCAAATAAAAGATGTGTATCTGTATGATGCAAAAATGAATGCTGAGAATAGTCCTTCTTAATCCAACATCTTTATCTTTAAAATACAAAGGCACACTTATGTATCTTTTTGCAAATGGCATTGTCCCATTATCTTTGAGGGTACATGAAGAAGACATGCATGGCCATTTTCTAGGTACGTCTGTATATCTTCAGACCTCATAGTTGACCCTCAGGTTAATAAGAATTGCACCTAAAAAGGGGAATGCTTTTATTCACCCAGTCCTACTGTGCAATATAGTCCTCTCTTATAAATCATTTTCACTTCCTGAAGCCTACACGTCACTAAGTTTCTATTTAGTCATTTCTGCCTCCTTTAGCACATTGGCTAATCAAAACAGCATTCAAATGAAAGACAGAAATTTCACATTAAACAAAGTCGTTACTTAGAACCAAACAGAAACTAACTTCAGCAGGATTACTTTTCATCTTGATTTACATGCCATATTAATATCCTTCCAAGGCATGGAACTGTTGAAATGCTAATATTACAAATGTATTCTTTCATACGTAAAAATCAACTGCCAATCATTAGCGGATCGGAGCTCCGCTGTGGCGACCCCTAACCGGGAAAAGCCGAAAGACACAAACAAACAAACTCTTTCATCATATCTCTTGGACACTACTAAAAGCAGTCTTCACTACAAAGCTCCCAAAGTTATATTAAAATAAAAGTATGTGGGAAATGCTGTCCTACCATAAACTATTCTGCTAAGATATGGGAAGCTTTGGGCTCACCTCCTCTTATTTATATCTTCTAATTCAGGGATCACACATCCCCCTAAAAAGAGTCAAACCTTTTCTCCTAAATAAATTCCATGCTGGTATAGAACTACTAAGTTTGGGAAGCGATGATTCACTTTCTTTCTGTATACTAGGGATTGTTTCAGTTTTAGTTGACCATGCACATCCATCACAAATTAGCTGATTCTTCCATTGTTTCCCACCTGACACTACACCAAAACTCAGTGCAGATAATTACCTTATAAACCATGCCATGGTATAGTATGCACAATACAATGCAAAATCAGATTTACCACATGTATTCATGTAGACACAACATATAGTTAAATGCCCAGATATTTTTAATTGAGAAACACCTGTAGCAACTCACTAACATATTTTGGCAGTCAGTTAATGAGCTGTTACATTCCTGACTGCTGCTGGGCAAAGCAGCAGTTGTCTGAACTCATAGTCAAACAGAATTTAAATGTGAGAAAAAATCTTTTGAACACAGTAAGTAAAGCAACTTTTTGCACACATTTGGGTAAAATTATTTTCTCACATTTAGACTGCTTAAATGTAGCACACAATTGTGCACATTTAGGTTCATGATTGAGTTACACTGATAAAAAAAGTGTGCGTAGTATGCCTTTCAAGTGATGGAAACTTCAGCCACAGAAGATAACCCACACAACTAGCACTCCTGAAATGAAGCAGTAAACAGTGTTGAGATTAGTGTTGCAACATTTCATATCAAAGCAAGATGTACTTTCTTTAGCTTTATAGAATCATAAGATCATAGGATCACAGGAAGCTACTAGGATATTGGCCCTGAGGCCCTTATAAGCTTAGCCAAGAGTTTAGCCCATGCTTAAACAAGTCAGCACCCAATGCCCCCATCCAGCAGGGACACAGGTGGAATCCCAGGGATGTATTTTCTGTTTCCCATCCAGTTACCCAGGTTGCACTTATAAAGGGATAAAGAGGTACTCTGCTTGATGTGGAGAGGGAGTCTATTCCACAGATGGAGGAGTCTGTGGGACACAAATCTGTCCCACCAACAAGTCCTATTGACGTCACAGATCAGGTTGAGGCCACATGTGCGTGTTACTTGAGTGCAGCAGTCCCATCAAAGTGGGGTCCAGATCGCCTTGTATGCCAGACAGAGGTCACCTCTGAGGAGTCTGTATGAAACAAACTGAGTAGAGGGATATGGCTTTTAGCCTATCTGTGTATGGTAGATTTTTGAGGCCCTGGATTCTCCTGGTAAGGAACATCTGTGGTCACTCCAGCTGCTGCATGTGCTTTGCAAGGTACATGCCAAATGGGGCATTGTACTTAATAATGGGCCTTATAAGGGAAGAATGCAGGGATGTTATGACCTCTTGTCCCTGGATGCGATGCCCTTACTAATGAGGTGGGCCATCTAGAAAGATTTCTGTAGAGTGGAAGCAACATGTTGGTCAAAAGTCAGGTTGCTATCAACTTGAGTGCCCAAATCCCTCACTATTGATTGTGTACTTAGGACATTGTTGTTAATGTGATATGTGGGGACATCACTCTCACCAAAGGGGATGATGATGCATTCTTTGTATTCAGTTTGAGTTCATGTTTCTGGCACCAGTCATTTGTCTGAGCGAGACCCTCTTGGAGGATGTCCACATCACTAGAGGAATTGATAGCACTCAGCTTGCAGTCATCTGCAAACCTGGTCAGCCATAACCCACTGGTTTTGGCCTGCACCTCAGAAAAGTCTTTCCCAAATAATAGAGGCCCCAAGACCGAATCCTGGGGTATGCAGCTTGTTACGGGTCTACGGCTTGAGATGGCTTCCCCTATTTTGATTATATGGGTTCTATCAGTGAGCCAGTTAGCTACCCATCTGGTAACATACAGACTGATGCCTATTTCAGAGAGTTTATCTATTATGCCAGAGTGGGGAATAGTGTCGAAGGCTTTGGCCAGGTCAAGGTAGGCTGTGTGCACCATCTGCCCTTCGTCCATGGCTTTGGTGACTGTCTCAAAGAAGTCAACCAAATTTAACAAACATGACCTCCTCTTGATGAAGACAAACTGAGTGGGATCAAGTGTTTGGAGGCTGCCAATGTCCTTGTTAATGAGGTCCATGAAAATCCATTCTATGGCTTTGCAGCTCAGGCTAGTTAGGCTGCTGGGTCTATAATTTCCTGGATTGATGGATGCTCCAGCTTTGTGCAAAGGGATGACAGTGGCTGTCCTCCACACAGCTGGGACAAAGCCGGTACTCAAGCTTTGGTTGAATAGGGCGCCTAATGGTCCTGCAAATCCCTGCCTGAGTTCATGTAGAATGGAGGCCGGGATGTTATCAGGTCACGTGGAGGCTGTATTTTGCCTTTGAGTTATCAGTGATTACCACAATCCCTAGATATAAGGGGAAGGGAGAAGGTACTGAGGATGTCCTGATTTACTGATGGGGGACAGATGGGTGAAGTTTTCACTGAATCTGTCAACCAGCAGGTTTGCTATATCTATGGCATTTGTATATGTGGTGTGCCTGCCCACCAGTTCTGAATAGATCTGCGTGCTTCCTCTGAGATTGTGGACATATGTGAAGGAAGGTCTAATGATTGTCTCTAGTAGATGTGGCCAATTTGGACTCAAAGTTTGCTTTGTTTATGTTAAAACACTCTATGTAGCATTGAAATTAATCACCAATGTAAACAATAAAGTACACTTGGATTTTTGTAAATGTTTTCAACTATCAGAAATTTGGTTTTGTTACTGAAAAGCTGCCAATAAACAATAGTACAATTTACAAATGCACAAATATTTTGCATTCATTCTTTGATTACCAGCTTTTATGTGGAATGTAAGCACCATTAAATGTATGCAGGTACTCTTTCTTGCAAGTGGCCAGTTTTGAACAAAAATAATATTGTCATAAATAATAATCAGATTTTGTCAGAATACTTACTTTTCTGCTGAATCAAGTCTACCAACACTGAGCTGCTAGATGGCTATGATAAAAGTAATCTGAAGAATGCAGACAAGCACTGGAGCCAGTACAGTGTGATGCAAATGAATGTCTACAAATGTCTTAGATGACAATTAGAATAAATAAATATTTATTTTTATTTAATTATCTGCATATCTATCTATAAATCCATCTATCTATACGTCTATCTAATCTATCCAGTCTTTGTTGACTGGGTAAGTGAAGTAGGCTGCTAGCTTCTTTTTAAGGGAGACCTGTGGAAGAATTTATACTGAATATTGGAAATTTGACCAGAGCACTGCAGAAACACTGCAGAAACACCCCAACTCTTTTCAAGCCACTAAGTGGTACCAGATGGCTGCTACCAGGGCTTAAGATGATTTGGATAGAGAACAATGGCAGCAACATGAATGTTGGAAATCAAACAATGTTTGAGATGGCAAATAATAATGAAATGGGTTCTATAGTGATTGCAGTGGTTTTGAGAGGTTTAGAGACATCAGTTGTGGAAAAAAATGATCAATGAGGAAGACCCAGCATAAGCAGAAACTAGGCAATGCAACATAGTAGTGAAAAAATTATTTGGTGACAGACAAGAAAGGTATGGAGGGGGAGATGGATGCAAGTGCTGAACAGGACAAAGAGAGAGAGAAGGAGAAGAAAAGTGGGTCCATTCAGCCAGCTGAGTAGCTGATTCTAATGGCAGGCTGTGTATTGAGTATACAGGCAGCGGATAGAATGTGGCAAGAAAAGAACAATGTAAAGACAGGGTAGATGTTGCCTAAATAAAAAAAGATATATGGTGTGGCAGTGGCTGCAAACAGTCAGCAATGGGATTGGAGTAAAAGAACAATAATCAGCATTAATGAGCAGGAGGAACACATGCCTTCCAGAGTTGTGGTAAGAATAAAATAAGAAGAATAAACTATTGACAAATACTTTATGTTGGAAAACATTGGGCAGGATTCACGAAGCCTCCGTGTAAGAGTTACAAGGCTTACACGGAGGCTGCAGTTAAACGGTGTGATGTCAGCATGTCATGCATATGCATGAGGGCATGCTGAATCACACCTAAGGCTAACACTGTCCGTGGAAGATGCAGTAGGGGGCATGTCCGTAGGCCGAGCCCTGCAAATGGACACGTCCCCAGAAGAGTAAAAGTCCCGAAAGTAAACCCCCACGACAGAGCTCATGTAAATGTGACTAAACACAACACAACACAACACATGCCCCCACAGACTACAAACATAAAATGTACAAATGAACATCTTATAATTTTTTTTAAATTGTAAAGATGTTTGCCCTTGAGTGCGCTCGTTTGCGCGGGGGTGCCCGTAGCTTAGCCACATTTAGCAGTCAGTGGAAAAGCATATAAGAACTAAATATGCAAAGTAAGCCAATAAGCAATAGTGTAGTGGTTGAGACGTCGGCTGAAGAGCAGGAATTCATGGTTCGAGCCCCCCCAACATCAATTTTTATTTTTAGTGAAATAAGCACAAAACAAGTCCCTGACATATATGTACACATATAAAATTATATTTTATGTAAAATGTAATGAAATGGGCCATATATTTTGAAGAAATGTGAGATAATAAAAAAAAAAAATGTCAGATGTGCCTATAGTTGAGCTACAGTCTAACAAGTTGAGTACATCTGCCCGTAGGTGAGCAGTGGTTTAACAGGTATAAAATGAGTGCCCATAGGTGAGCAGTGGTTTAACAGGTGTAAAATGAGTGCCCGTAGGTGAGCAGTGGTTTAACATGCTGAAACTGTGTGCCCATAGCTGAGCTGAGCGTAATATGCATGCTGACAGCCAAATGACGCGTAAACCAGCGTGATCCGTTTGCGCAGAGCTGCGCACCGCGCCAACAAGCTAACCAACGGGCAACATTGAGCAAGCTGTAACAAAACTGCCTTTACACAGACACACCTCCTAGCCTGTGTAGACAGTCATAAAATATAAAAAGCAGTGGCCAGGTTTAAACCCAGGATACCAAGCACCATAGTCAAGGTACTGAACCACTAAGCCATGACAGCTGCACTTAGAAATGCAGTAATAGCATATATATAGGAATGAATAGAAAGAGGAGCATGACAAAGCAGGTTTTGTGAAGCTGATACAATTCCAAAATGGCCAATCACAGATAAGTGTGGGGAAAACGGCATATATAAGCCCCATAGGCGGGAATACACAGCATAACTGATTGTAGAACCGACTTGCAGCCAGAATGTCAGGTGTAGGTGAGGGTAGTTACTTTCAAGCACAGAGGTGGGCGTTGAGGTGTCCAAATATATGGTTTGGCTCCTTGTCCACAATCATGAGGCCCAACTCATGCAGGGCCAGGTCCTGTGGGGAGCATATAGGGCTGAGGCGTGGGACCGGTTGGCTCATGATCTCACCAGTGCCACAGGGATACCAAGGACTGGTGAGCAGGTCTGTCACCACCATGTGGACCTGAAGAGATGGAAGCAGGACCAACTGAACCGTTGGATCCAGGAGGCCCGGCAAATGCCCAATGCCCCACTACTGAGTAAGTTACATGTAATTATTTATGTAAGAAATTAACCTAGCTGATATTATGGAGATGTGTATTCCAATATTACTTTATTTATATTACAGCTGCAGGTGTCCATTCTGAGTACTGTAGAGCCTATGGCGATAGGCTGGCAGGGTTGCGCCACCAGGCAGGTCAGTAATTCTCTCCCTGTAACTGTAAATAAATATATAAGTATGACAGTTAGCAAAAGAGTGCAGTGTAGTCACTAATTAATAAAATGTGCAAGTAACAGTGTAAGAGGGTTTGCAAGTATTGCTTGATTACAAAAGTGTGATGCAGCCTGTAATACAAACATAAAAATGAACCAAGTCTGAAATAAAGATGTCCCACCTGTAATATAATAGTACATAACCTGCAGCAGGCTGAAAAGTACAGCTGCAGAAGCTGAGTAAAACACATGTGTGAAATATATCCCTGTTGAAATACAGAAACATGACAGAAGTGAGACTGTTGGAAAGGATTGTTGGAACTACAGGTAAAACATGTCAATAAAGCCTAGAATTAAGTACCACCCTGAATTGTAAAAATAAAACAAATGAGAGAGTGTGAGAAAGAGTTATGAATCCACCAATAAAGTAGTACTAATTCCTGAATAAAGTATACTGCAGTCAGTACAGAATGAAATTAATTTGACAGGCAGAACCAAACAGTAACATGTGCTGAAAATGGTACCGCAGCTGGAATGTGTATTCCAAAATCTGGATATGTTGCTCTCAGTCTGCAATATGCAGATAGTATGGTTGTCTGAAATACCAAACATCCACAGTTGTCTATAGCTATATAAAGCAAATGTAGCAGGATGATGTAGCTGAACAGAGCCAGATATGAATGTGTATGAATAAAAATGAAAATGTATGTTGATGTAGCAGTAACATTCCTATCACCAACTTGAAGTAGTTATCACATAGGAAACTGTAGGCAGAACTGTAGTGTGTATATATCTGCAGCTATTAGAAATGTACAGCATATGTATTGGTATTTGAAGTTGTTAATTAAATTTTCTTCACCCTACCCTATAACCACATATAATCCATTCCACATGAAATTGGTATGTGCAATCACAATTAACACCCCTGGACATTTGTCCTGTTGGTTCATACATATTTGCATGTATGTTGATGAATCTGCCCTGTTCATACATCCAAACCTGATGGCCTGTTTCCATCAATCAACCCTGCATGTTGTTGGACTGAGTATTGCTGTTCAAAATATGCATGTGTTATGCTTGCTGTTCAATGGTTTGAATATCTGGGTGTTTGGTTAATGGGAATACTAATGCATGCTGTTACAACTAATTGTGAATGGTATTGTACGTTACTAACCCAAACTGTCATGAGATAATGCAAAACATAGGACGACAGGGAAGGCGGGTTCCAGCGGACCCATCTCTCCCTCCTCAGCTGGCGAGTGCACCTGGCAGTGTTGCCCAGGCCAGACCCTCCTCTGGTGGCCCTGTGCCACCTGCGGGTGGAAGCGCTGCAGGGGATGGGGCTCGTCCTCCCTCTGCAAGTGTGGCCGGAGGAGAACATCCACTCACCCTCCGTAATGTCTGGACTGTGGTGCATAGGGAGATCTGGGAAGCTGTTCTTGGGCCCCTATGCCAGCTTGAGGCAGAGGTGGCACAACTAACGGGCGTGCCTGCTACCCGGCCTACACAGCTCCCAGCACAGCCCCGTCCTGGGCAGTGAAGGCACAGTGGCAACTGCCCATGGGTGGGGATATCAGTTCCACTGATGCCATCTGTGGGCTCATGGGCTCTAGATATCCAAACATTCGTCCCCGTCAATTGTGTAACCCCCCCACATGTGTCATACACTACCCCTGTATGCGTCTTGTTTGTCTTGTCTGTTAACCTACCCAACCTACCTCCCCAGCTGTAACGACTTCCTGTACCTGACATACCACTCTCACCTGAAAAAAAAAATAAAATAAAATAAAGGCACTCTGTACCCACAAAAAAATGATGCCCCATACATAGCTGCCCATTTCGCACACATGTCTGCTGGACATGGAAACTGTCAATTACAATTGGCTGTACAGCAAGTATTATTGTTGTCCTTACACCTCTCTTAGGGGTGGAAGGTTTCAAATGTCACACCAAATTACAAACATATGCACAGCTGTTGCTGGTGAAGAAATGGGCAGCTATGGGCCTTACCTACATCCCTCCTGCAAAACCCAAGCTTTTTTCCCAACCTGCTTACCTCTTTGTGACCCCTTTTTCACCACTTTCCTGTCTCCCCATTTTCATTTCTTTCAAAGAAATTAGCACGGGTGTGCACAAGAGTAAGCACTTTTAAGCAGTTGTAAGCGGGTGTGCGCGGAGCTAAGCGCCAGTGCACATGCGTGAGCTCCGCGCAAACCAGCGCTAACCTGGTTACAACTGCTTAAAAGTTCCTTAGTCACTCTGAATGACAAGGCCTGTAGTCTGCTCAAAAGCAAAATAAAATCCCACTGTTAGTCCCAAACCCAGGACCTTGGAAACAGTAGTCTGCATGACTTATCACTAAGCCATGACTGTTATATAAGAACATTGTGCTACAATAAATATATCATGTAATAGTAGGAATGAATGTAAAGGGAATATAGGATGTGTAGTACACAAAGCATGTCATGTATATTTACTGTCAAATGTAGTGGATTTCTATAATAGTAGTGTGTGAACAGAAACAGCCATGCTAGTTGGTAGCTAGTAGGTAATAATGTCACTGTAGCACCTTGCAAGCCACACACATACTCACAGCAGGATAATCACTGCCCATACCCCACAACCTCTTACAGCAACACATCCGGACTAAGTAATAAAAATGTGGAGCAAAGGCCCAAAACAGGGACACATTCCAAATATTGCTCCAACAAACTTAGACAGTTGAGAGAGTAACAGGTTTTGCATTATGTTGGATGTTTGGAAGGGTATGAAGTCTAAAACTGAAATGTTTGTCACTATAGTCTGACTTGAGCCCAGAGTGATTTGCCAGAAAAAGCTGTTTATGAGATATGGACCAAAATATGAGGCAAAAATGTGGACATCCTGCAAATATCTGTACACTTGAAAGGTCTGACACTGCCATATTTGAATAGTTAAGAGCCTAGACATAGCAACAGTGACTGAGTTACAGGGATGGCCCACAGACTCCCTGTGAAATGTACAAACAGTAGGCAGAAAGGTGTTACAACACATGCAATGGTAACTATGAAGTACTGAAAGTATGCACCACTTGCACGTCGGAAATAGTGTAGTAATACATATGCTCATGCTAACCCACAGTCACAACTGCAGAATACCAGGCAATTTAATGGGTGTACCCCACTGATATGTACCATTCCATGAGGCAGATAAAAGATGCACCTGAGAGTCTCTGGGGCCTGCTCAGCAGCATACTCAAATACCCTAATAGATGTCAAGGCCCACACCATGGCCAGACCACACTGCATGCAGTAACACCCTAGCAGATATAGCAAGCATTCCAAGGTGTGAATGTACATGGAAAATAGGAAAGCCACAGTAACACACTACAGTCAAGACACCTAGCAGGCATACAAGTAGTGAATGTAAAGGGCAAATATTGAAGCCATAGCAACAAAGTGCAAGAGCCACTGCTATATACCAGTTACACCACATGTCCCACAGGAAAGCACACACACCCACATTAACAGTAGTTGTAGTCTTAGGTGTCAGTGTACATACACACGTAGTACAGGAAACTGGAGAAATGAATGGAGAAATGTTAATCTACAACACAGCCAGAAATATGAGAGAGATACTAACCTTTACACTCACAGAACAGTGTCCACAGCATACCAGCATGGTCCCTGCTCTTAAACTCTGAAAGGGCTACGCCTATCTCACATACCTTTTTATAGCACTGTCCTGGAATCACAGTGAAAACTGCAATCAGTACACAACTGGCTGCATGCAATTAGCAAATGCTGGCTAACAATTGGTGCAGAGGCCATCACATGGACATATGCAGATACCTGCAAAAGCATGCTGTACTCCCAGTCCACACATGCAATACTTTCATTGCACCCTCTGGAGGTAGGGAGAGAGAGAGAGAGAGAGAGAGAGAGAGAGAGAAAAAACATACACAAACAAAAGCACTCATCAAAACCCACTTGAAAGCTGACATCTGCCAACTGGAGCAGCAGCAGGACACCAAACCAAACAACAACGCAAGCAGCTGTGACAAACACAGGTAATGTAAAGTAATACTTTAAAAGTCTACATACTGTGAACCCTCCATATGTGTCATTGGTCTGTATCCATATGTATATGAAGATGTGCATAGGGCAGGGGACATACAGCAACTATCAGTGAAGGCTGTACATACATATGTATGTGAGGGCATCTATGTGCACATATCAATGTAGGTTGAATATAGGTTGTAGTGCAATGTACAAAGTAGGTTTCACAGTTATGTATGTTTAGCAGTATGTTAGTGTGTGTATACAGTTTTGTAAACAAACATGTTGATATACCTATCTATCATATGGATACGTATGTATGTCAATATATGTATGTATGTATGTATATATATATATATATATATATATATATATATATATATATATATATATATATATAATATGCATATATGTATACATACATAGAGAGGGATGTAGGACTACATAGACAGATGTAGATAGATATAATATGTAGAAACATATATATGTAATACACACATACAGATATAGATATATGTGGATACATATACATAGACAGACAAATCTGACTATCTACAGATATGACTGTATATGACGATCTCACACTCCCCCTGTCCCACCCCCTCTGTCACTCTCACTCTCTCTCTGTCACACTGCCCCCCTCTCTCCATATCTATAGCAATATATGTACATCGATATATATGTGTATATGTATACAGACATATATATATATATATATATATATATATATATATATATATATATATATATATATATATATATATACATATATATATATATATATATATATATATATATATATATATATATATATATATATATATATATATATATATATATATATATAGAGAGAGAGAGAGAGAGAGATGTATATATATTCTGAGTGAGGCACATGTGTACAGATGTATTGCAACAGGTGCCTGGTGACAAAGGCATGGAGTGAACACCAGTGCCGAAACTGGAGTACCATACCCCATTTCAAATCACCTACACCAGTAACCACCAGGTATGTGATTGGCTGGCCACCACTGCATGTGTCAGAGGTGAACAGGGTCATAAATGTGTACAATAGTCCCCCCAATGATAGTCACAGTGGCACACTATTCCTGGAATACCTGCACATGGTATGTGTCAGCAGACATGGTGTGTCAGCAACGGACATTAGGTCAGTGTACCCTCCATACCACACAATGGCTGCCACGGTATGGACCTCACATGACAGCTACAGATATGGAGAAGGACACAGTGACATGTACAACACTGTGACAATGCACTCAAACACATTACCAATGCACAGTGACTGACAACACCACAGAGTACACACATACTACCCACATAGAGGTTACTACTCCTGGATTTACATACTTAAGTCACACCCATGACAGATGTCCAACAACCATAGTAACACCTCACACCATCCACAACCTAAATGACTGCTGTGTGTTGTCCTTGACACCACAGTAGAGAGCACATGGTGGAGGTACAGGTTCCTACCCACAGATAAGACATACCCTGCAATAAACCACACATCGTTAAGAAGCAAGACTCCCCATGAGTACATGTCACACATACCCCTGCTGAATGTTAGTCAGATAGGTAATATGCCATATGAGTCACCCTGTGTAACTGTTTGACAGGAGCAGGTACCATCACATCACATGTGTCACAATGGTCAGGGTAGCAGAACAGTATGCTGCTGTAGTCCCAGGGGCAATAGCATATTGTATTGTATTGTATTGTAATGTATTGTATTGTGTTGTATTGTATTGGTATGTAGAGGTGCCTCCTTCGTGGAGTGGAACCACTGCTGCTGTACGCCAGTGTACAGGTACATATCCTGTAGTCAGGCTAGTGTTACATAGCACTTCTATATGTGTGTTTAGCTCCTCTTGTAGTTCATGTAGCATGCAACTGGGGATACTATCAAGTCCCATTGATGCTGTGTTTTCTGCTTTTCTGAGGTCAGCTCTCACCTGGACATCTGTGATGACAGGGAGGTTTCATTCAGCTGGGATAAGTATGTCTTAGTTTGGGGGAGAGGGAAACTTGCACTGAACCTGTCTGCCACAATGTTGCCAATATCTGTGGGTTCAGTGAATTATTTGTTGTTGTGTACTAACTATGAGCATATTGGAGGGTTTCTGACCAGGTTTCTAACATAACTGAAGAAGGCCTTGTGGTTATCTGTAGTGTCCCCGGTGATTTCCCTCTCAAAGTTGCCCATGGATGTTTGTATGAGAGAAAATAGCTCTTTACTAGTGCTGATCAGACATGCCTTCCCTTTATGGAATTATGCTCTGTCTTGCAGTAGCTTCCATCTTTTGTTATAAAATCTGTCTATGGCTGGGGTCCACCAGACAGGATGCTTTCCCTTTGTGGAGAGTGTCTTGGTCTTATATGGGATTGCATGATCCATGCATTCTCGGAGATGTCCGTAGAAATCATTTGTGAAGGAGTCAGCATTGTGGGTTGTGTCTTCCACTGGCCCAGTGGGCTTAAAGGATACCATCTCAGTGTTACGAAGTGTAAAGTTTGCATTCGAAATGTTATTCAATGTAGTCGTTTGTGCTGGTGGTGGAGGTGGGATATGTATATCCAGGGCAATTAGTTTGTGGTCAGATCACAGTAGTTGATGATGTACCCCATACAGTACCTCGATACAAACCTCCAGAGTGAGGATGTGCTTTGAACCTGAATCAGTGTTCTGACTGCTGGGGTTTGGTAGCATGTCGTATGGAGTGTGCCAGGTACTGTTGCACAGTTGTTGGCTGAGCACTGATACCTGGCCATTTACATGTGTATCCACCAATAGACAGACAGATGCTATATATGTGAGATATGTTGTATCACAACAGTAGAGTAGCATGTGTAGTATGTGTGCCAAATTCTGCTGACATATTTTGCTGATATCATGCTATTTCCTTTTTCAGGACCATGGCTCACCAGCACAATCCAGCGTACTCTGCAGCTGAGGATGAGGAAATACACCAGAGCCTGGTGCGGGATTATGCAATACTCTTTTCCCGCACCAGCCAGAATCAGCAGGAGAGGGCTGCACTGTGGCAAGACCTGGTCCATCGGGTAAATGACATAGGCATGCATAATAGGACATATGAGCAGGTACGACATCACTGCAGTGATTTAATCAGAAATGTCTGTCAGCGTGCATTGGTTATCCACAGGCAACAGGTTGCCACAGGTGGTGGGGTGGCTACACATCCCCCACTCACCAGACTGGAGAGACTACTCATAAGTGTTGTGGCTCCAGCCCGCCAACAACAACAACAGCAGCAGACCTGCATTATGATGGAGGCTGGAGCCACACAGCACCAAGACTACGAGCGTGCAGGAAATATTCCATATGTATAGTTGACTGTTGTGTACACTGGTAGTTAATGCATGTGTGAGGTGTGTCCTTGGTTTGTAGCTGTCATCATAGTATTTAATGTGCAAGTGTGATATTCTCAATATCAGCAGCTGACCTGTGAAAGGCAACTCTTGTACTACTGACCTGTATCATACTCAGTAACAATGGCAAAGTTGTGCCCACTGACATTCATTTCCTCACTTCTGCAGGTCTCTCCGGTGTAACAGTAATGCAGCCTATCCATGCTGGTGAGTGTGCATTAACAATACCTTTAATAGTCTTGATAGTAATAGTAATATTAGGCTCACTTAGTAGTGCTCTGTGTATGCATGCAGGTGTGTCTGTGTCTGTGTGTTGATATCTCACATACTGAGTAGTGTGCAAGTGTGCAACTGTGTGCAAATTTGCAACTGTGTGCATGTGTGCACGTGTGCATGTGTGCACCTGTGCATGTGTGCATGTGTGCATGTGTGCATGTGTGCACCTGTGCATGTGCATGTGTGCATGTGCATGTGTGCATGTGTGCACCTGTGCATGTGTGAATGTGTGCACCTGTGCATGTATGCATATGTGCATGTGTGCATGTGTGCACCTGTGCATGTGTGCATGTGTGCTCGTGCATGTGTGCATGTGTGCACCTGTGCATGTGTGCATGTGTGCATGTGTGCACCTGTGCATGTGTGCATCACTGGTAACATTGTGTAGACATTGTAAATTGTGTTTCCTGTTTCCCTCCCACAGGTTCTGGTGCTGCTCTGGTGTCATGCAGCTGGGAACCTGAATCAGATGCCACGGGTACTGATAATGATGACATCTGCGTAATGGCACAGGAAGGTGTGCCAGGGTCCATCATTGGTCAGCCAATTGACGGTACACAGCTGTCAACCCCATCAATGTGCACAGTCATCCTGCCAATACACCCTTTGTCACCAATGTCCCTAGGTGATGGACAGGATACAGTGGGCATTGACCAGGGTAATGTGGTACCTGTGGCACATCCTTCCCCACACAGCAGCCATGGGCATGGCCCTGAGATGGTACCACACAGACAGATGTCCAGGGGTTCTCGTGGGAGCATCCGTGGGCATACTGCCCCTGTCAGACGTGCCCACAGAGGTCTTACAACCTCAGCTATGTTTCAGGCTGTCATGCAGGCACAGTCACATATGGAACGGTACACCAGACAGGGTGTGAGGGAGCTGACAGCATGTCGCACAGCCATGACTGACAGTATGCGTGATATTGCGGCTGCCATCCGTAATTCCATCGATGTCATAGACAAACATTGTGGGGACATATTAGATCAGTTCCACAACTACATGTCCATGAGCCAGATAAATGGTGGATGGTTGAGGCGTTGACGTGGGCGTATGCCAGCAACAGCAGCATCTGGCAGTCATCGCAGATGACAACAGGGCCGCGGCTGCCCCCATAGTGCCAGCAGCAGCCCCAGCAATGCTGGGTCTGTGCTGTCATCAGACCACCCCAGGAGACCACGTGCACATGGCTCTGGACAGGCCCAACAGGGATCTGTGTCCAGTCAATGAACACCTGCTTCTGATGACAGTACCCAGTCTGGATTGGTACCGGATATGGTCTGTAGCACCCCTGCAAGGCACAGGTACCATGTCTGTGGCCAGAGACACTGATCTGTATGACCTGGCAGGTACAGTCTGTGGCTGTCCACAAACACCGGTATATGGCAGCCATGAGGTGGAACTGTGTGCATCCATACACACATGCGAATTGACAACACTTAGGGCTACCGCATACATGCACACACTGCATCAACATTGCCCCACCTTGTACTGCTGTCCCTCACCAACACACATACACATACATGTCAATTGGTGGTATCAGTGGCAGACTCAGGCATACCAAGTTCATACCCTGTGCATATGATGAAACTGTGCCACCTCCTGCAATCTGTAACATCAGTGCAGGTACAGGTTAACATGTTGCTGATGCACAGGGTGACTACATAGATGTGTAGTAATAGTATCATGTTGTTAACAGTACTGTGTGCTGATATAATTGTGGGTATATCCCAGCATGCCTGATGCAGTAAGGGTATGATTGTCATGTATTGTTGTCTACACCCATGGTAAGTACCATAGTGTATCATCTGCACATGTTGGCATACTGGTGGTAAGGATGTCAACAGAAGGCTACATACATAGGTAGCACAGGGGATAAGGTAATGAAAGTATTGATACGCAGTGATGGACATGTAAACTGCAAGTGTCATGTTGCCCACACTGAACTCTGAAATGCGGATGTTTGAGGATGTTGATATGTGTGCAGTACTACACGACTGGTACAGGACACACAGGAGCACCCTAGCACTGCAAGCTCACATCTCATACCATGCTAGACAGCCCCAACACACAAAACTAACTTTCACAGGAGGGAGAGTCCCCATAAATGTCAGGGATACTGTGGTGGCAGGACAGGTAGCATACATCCTACTAAGTATGGAACCACTGAGTGAAGGCTCAGTGTCTGTTATTTGACATGTGTATTACTGCAGGTATGAGCACCTGGGTTTCCATCCGGTTATTGTACATCCTGACGGTATATGGTCTGTACACTTGTGTACATTGAGACTGGACCCTGGCCATCTGACCTGTGTATTTCCATGTACATGTGTATAGTGCCTGCATATCTGCACTGTGACCTACTGGAAGTGGTACAGCTTGTTTGTTGTACAATGGACTACATGCAGCCCTGCTTACTGTAGCTTTGTTTGCATGCATGTTTGCTTGCAGTTACCCTGGAACACTGATCCCACCTGCAATGCAGATTTACAGAGCTTCTGTGGACTCCTAGTGACATCTGCATAGCTTACTATATGTATGCCCATGTCTCACTTGACAGAACGTCACTGTTTGTCCTGTTCGCATGTACGTTGCTTGTGACACATTGCATATGACTTTCCTGGCATTTGACCACATGAGCAGTCATATATGCCAGTGCTAACTAATCACAGGCACTACACCCTCACATACTCACCTTCTGTACCTTGTTCCCCATTGGCCCTATGTGCTGTTAATCACCATGGCAATCACAATACTATGGTAGCATGTGCAAAGGTCACTTGTCAGTCACCTCTATGGTACAGTTGTGGAATATGTGAGTCATGTGGCAATGTCACAGCTGCCACATGTACACAGTCAATCCTCTCCCCTACACATGGACGTACAACACATGTATGAGATGCAACCACATAGCCAAACTGGGGACTAAGCACTCTGAACCCAGTACTGGCATAACCTGTCAGGTGTCATGAAATACTACAGTGACTAAAATACCAGTCTGATGTAGACCTACACTGACAGCAATCCAAACACATGAACACACTGGGGCATTCGTGGAGCCTCAGAATAGCATCCTGCCTGAGCAGCAGACACCTCTGCAGCTGGCACACAGGCATATGTTAAGCCGGAACACAGCACGTGCAACACATAGCACACAAATCCTGTGTGCCAAACAGTTACAGCCTATACGGCTAGACAACAAACCTGCTACAGTTGTGTTAGGTACCTTTATTGTCTGGTACAGTGAGGTCCCACTCACCAGGCTGGATGAGGTGAAGGTCACAGTGATATGCCCGTGGGGCACTATGGTCCACCACATAACACAAGCATACAGGTCAGTCAGAGGCATGGACACATATGACTCAGTCATTGTCCATGCCACTATGGCTGACCTGTGATGTACCTTCCTGGACTACATGATAGGGAACATAGAAGGGCTCTCTGAGCATGTGGCACAGGCTGGTATGACCCTGACCTTGGTTGGCATCATACCCTCACCAAGAATGCTGAAGTATTACTGAATGCTGATGAATTACTGTAGCTACAACACCCTAGCTGAAAGGTTCCTAGCATGTAGTCCCTGCATTGCTATGGAACAACTTGTTACCACTTCCACAACAGGTGAAAACATGCAGCACCTGTTCATCAACAACATGTAGACTATATGCCCCAGACCAGATGTGTATCCCTCGCTGCTAGGATGATACCATATACAACTCACACTGTATATATACACATACCACATGCAGCACCCGCACAGAAGACCACAGTCATAATGTTATCCAGTGCAAATACCATGTATTCACATGTGGCAGGCATCAGACATGGTAACTATTGAAGGTCACAGGTACATATGTGTATTTGGCACACACATACATCATCTGTGTCCATTGCCATTACTGGTTTAATCGATGTCATGCATTTTTGTGAACAACAACCCACACACATGGGCATTTTGTGTGACAAAAACACACGTGGCATCTGTGGAATTCAAAGCCATAACTAACTGTGCTATGACAGTAGTGAGAGACGCAGTAGCAGAGCGTGCTATTTGCATTACTGGGAGATTTGCCCTCTTCTGCTGTACTTGTAGGGTGCTGACATCATCTCTGTGTAGAGATTGGAATATGCAGCAGCTGGTGTGTTGTACAGGTTGCCAAAAGGGTCAGTTCTTTCACACACCCTACTTCCATGTTATCCAGTAGTGCAAATACCATGTATTCACATGTGGCAGGCATCAGACATGGGAACTATTGAAGGTCACAGATACATATGTGTATTTGGCACACACATACATCATCTGTGTCCATTGCCATTACTGGTTTAATCGATGTCATGCATTATTGTGAACAACAACCCACACACATGGGCATTCTGTGTGACAAAAACACACATGGCATGTGTGGAATTCAAAGCCATAACTAACTGTGCTATGACAGTAGTGAGAGATGCAGTAGCAGAGCATGCTATTTGCATTACTGGGAGATTTGCCCTCTTCTGCTGTACTTGTAGGGTGCTGACATCATCTCTGTGTAGAGATTGGAATATGCAGCAGCTGGTGTGTTGTACTGGTTGCCAAAAGGGTCAGTTCTTTCACACACACTTGCAGTATTCAACCCCCTCCCTAACTATGTTATGAAACTCAAGACGGACGCATTAGCAGAGTGCGCTATTCGCATTACTGGGAGGTTTCTCTTCTCCTGCTTTACTTATAGGGTGCTGACATCATCAGTGTTTAGAAAGGGGAATGTGCATCCTGTAGTGTGTTCTCCTAGTTGCCAAAAGGGACATTTCCCTCACACAGAATTGCACACACACTAACCCCCCTCACCCAAACACTTGCCATTTGCAGGATTCAAACCCCTACCTAACTATGTTATGACACTCCAGACAGATGCATTAGTGGAGTGCACTATTTCCATTACTGGGAGGGTTCCATTCTCCTGCTGTACTTATAGGGTGCTGACATCATCAGTGTTTAGAAAGGGGAATGTGCATCCTGTAGTGTGTTCTCCTAGTTGCCAAAAGGGACATTTTCCTCACACAGAATTACACACACACTAATCTCCCTCACCCAAAAACTTGTCATTTGCAGGATTCATATCCCTACTTACCTATGTTATGACACTCAAGATGGACGCATTAGTGGAGCGTGCTATTCACATCACTGGGAGGTTTCCCTTCTCCTGCTATACTTATAGGGTGCTGACATCATCAGTGTTTAGAAAGGGAATGTGCATCCTGTAGTGTGTTCTCCTAGTTGCCAGAAGGGACATTTCCCTCACACAGAATTGCACACACACTAACCCCCCCTCATCCAAACACACACACTTGCTATTTGTAGGATTCAAACCCCTACCTAACATGTTATGACACTCAAGATGGAATATTACTGGGAGTCTCCTGCTGTACTTATAGGGTGCTGACATCATCAATGTTTAGAAATGGGAATGTGCATCCTGTAGTGTGTTCTCCTAGTTGCCAAACATTTACACACACTAACCCCCCTCACCCAAACTTGGCATTTGCAGGATTCAAATCCCTATTTAACTATGTTATGACACTCAAGACGGACGCATTAGTGGAGCGTACTATTCACATTACTGGGAGGTTTCCCTTCTCCTGCTATACTTATAGGGTGCTGACATCATCAGTGTTTAGAAAGGGGAATGTGCATCCTGTAGTGTGTTCTCCTAGTTGCCAAAAGGGACATTTCCCTCACACAGAATTGCACACACACTAACCCCCTCACCCAAACCCTTGCCATTTACAGGATTCAAACCCCTACCTAACTATGTTATGACACTAAAGAGGGACGCATTAGTAGAGCGCGCTACTTGCATTACTGGGTGGTTTCCTTCTCCTGCTGTACTTATAGGGTGCTGACATCATCAGTGTTTAGAAAGGGGAATGTGCATCCTGTAGTGTGTTTTCCTAGTTGCCAAAAGGGATATTTCTCTCACACACACCAACCCCGCTCACTGAGCATTTGCAGGATTCAAACCCCTACCTAACTAAATTATAACACATAAGAGACGCATTAGCAGAGCGCACTATCAGAATTATTGGGCATTTGTTCTGCACCTGCAGTATTTATAGGGTGCTGACATCATTATTTACACAGAGGTATGTACATCTATTACTACCTGTCAGGTGGGGGATAGCATATATATGCATTTGCAGCCACCTACTTCAGGGTCAGATATGCACATCAGCACTGGCAGGTTATGTTTTATACCATGCTTCATGACCACAGGACCTGTAACACACAACACAACCAGTTCAGACCACTCCTCCCACATCCGGGACACACACTTTGCTTCCCTGGGAACAGTGCCAAGATATGAAGGTGTTCACATACACCATTCCAGTTGTTAATGTCAGGTACAGGTATATTGTGTGTGGGAACTAATCAGGCCTCTACAACATTACCCTACAGCCACTACAATTTGTGAGCCCATGTGCTATGGCAGGACCACTCACCACAGCCACAAGGGGAAATACATATTGCACCTGACCATCTGCAACATGGGTACTCACTGTTCCACACCAGAGGTAGACCACCATTGTTGATATCTGACCATACCCACCTTTCCCTGGACATCCATATCCCATCCCCACCCCTAGGCAAGGTTGTCACTGCAAACAAAGTGTATTTATCAAAAGCAGACTTTGCACTTGTGAAGACTAGGGTGGAAGACATCAAAGGACCCATGCTCGGGGAGTATACAGGTCACTCTGCATAATCCTTGACAATTGCATTCTATGAGCATGTGGAAGGTTTGCATTGATCATGCTATCCCAAATATACCCATGACTCCTCCACAACAGGACACCCTGTCAGGTGTACACCAGCCATATATGAGCTGTCCAACAGACGGAGTGAGCTAATACATTGCAGAGCAGTAGCCCACAGAGGGAGGACATCTCTGAACAGTACTGGCATGACACTTCAATCCCTCATAATCATCACGACAATGTGTTGACAGTGAAATTGTCCAGAAACTGCAGATAAGGCTCCCCTCAGTCTGTTATTGATGCCCACTTACTGTTAGAGGTCCTCACCAACCCTCTTCCAGCACACACCAACAACATGGATGTGGCATAGCAAATTCAACCCCTGGGATCTCCACTGTGTCCCTGCTTGATGGAGGCACAGCACACTAGCCTCAAACGGTGCCTTATGTGACCTACTTTACAGTGGCACATTAGCCTACTATACTGGGGATGCAGACACCAAGCACACTGTGGCTAAGCTTTCATTCCCTAGGGCAAACAGCCTAGTATTGACCTCTACACCCATATGTTTAATTGTCAGATGCACAATATTTGTTGCTGATAGACTGTTTGCAGGTCTTTATTGCCATAGCATTCCCTGTTTCTAAGAACAACTTGTGTATCTGTGGAAGATGTTTGAATATGAGGGGGATCCACTATATCACTTGTGTCTCTGTAGTCATTTAACTGTGTGCACTGGGCAGATTGCTGTAATGTGGTTGGTTCCTGGAATGACACATACAAATACCAGATATGTGTGGCCAACTGCTAAACTGAGATATGGCCTAAGTGTGTGAGCAAGCCAGTTCAGCCTTTCCATGGCATGTTGTCTGACATATGACTCATTTATCAAAGTGTGCGAGCATGCCCAGTGTGAGCTTTCCATATGTTGAACTCTGCAGTCCACCACATATGTGGATGAGTGTGAACTTCAACAATATCTCACGTTTATGGCTGTGTGTTGGGTGTCATGTTGTGTACTTACTGGCCAACTGCTTTGTGTCTGAACACAACAGGGATTATACTGTGCCTGCAGGGTTTGCATGGGATACTTTGCATACAGTTGTCAACATCCTTTCATACTGACCTAACACTGTAGTACCATATAGTGTACTGGTTCAGTACTTTCACTGTGGTGGACAGTATCCTGGGCTTTAGTCCTATCACTGCTTTAAATTTTCATAGTGAGCACAACAGACTGTTTAGGGGCCATTTGTGCACATATGACCATGTTGCATTATGTTCAGATATGGACTACTTAAACCAGGCTTGTCCAACATTGGTAGTGCATTCCACAACATAGGTGGACATTGGCAAACACTAGCGATGTGCCCTAGGCCAATTCTAATGCTAGTCAGAGAGTGTGTTTGTCCTTCAACACACATTGTAACTGGAGTTTGCCATGACATATGTCATGGTTAGTATACTGTGCCTCCGTCTACCTGTGACATAACAGTGATACCCAGGGTAAACCTACCATCTCCCATCCACTCATCAAGATTCCTCTTGAGGAGAGTCGATGGGTGACTCTCTGGCTAACCTGTACTGGGAGTTTACTCAAGAGTGGGGGTGGCTTCTGTGTTATGGATCATTCAGTACACCTTGTCCTATGTATGTCAGTGCTGGGGTTCAGGTCTCTCATGTGCATAGCTCGCTGCCATTCAGATTGTACAAGGTGCAGCATGTTCATTGATTCCAGCTTGGACATGGCTTTATACATCAGGCACAGCTTGCCTCTGGGTGGGCAGTATGGCAGTGTGTGGAGCTGCAGTTTGTTTAATCAGGCAACACATGGCATCTGTTCAAGCTCTTTGATACTCCTGGTGAGGTACTTTTGGGGTCTTTCCAGTTGATGGAGGTGTCTGCTGAGGTACATCCCACAGGGGCCATTGTAGTCAATTGTGACGCTGATGAAGGATGACTGCAGAGTCTCAATGACCTCCCCTGATCTAGATCTCACTACCTTCATGATTAGGTGGGTATATGGTATGTTTCTGTAACCACTACAGCCACATGCTTGTCCAATGCAAGATATCTATCAACTTGTGTCCCCAGGTCTCTTATTACATCTTAAGTACTTAATGGGTTAACACCTATGTGGTAATTGGTGGGCACTTACTGTATATCCACAGCGTTGACTATATACTTTTCTGCAATTAGCTTGCTGACATGGCTATGGCACCAGTTGTCTGTTTCTATGTGGCCCTTTTGTGGGATGCTTGTGTCAGCTGGAGGGTCAGATATGGTGGCCAGTTTGTAGTCCTCTGCAAACATGTTCAGACACAGTCCTTCCATGTTGGCCTGTACCTATGGGACATATATACCAAACAAGGGAGGTCCCAGGACCGAGCCTTGTGGGATGCCAGTTGTATCTGGTTTGTAGTCTGACATGGCTGCAGCATTTCTGACCATGTCAGTTCTGTCCTTGGTCTGGTTTGCAACCCCTCTACTGACATAGGGGTTTATATTTAAGCTGGTGAGCTTATCTGTAATGATCACGTGGGGTATTGTATGGAAGCCTTTTGCAAGGTCCAGCTAGGCTGTGTGGACCACATTCCCCTCATCAATGACCTTAATGACTGTTTCAAATGAGTCAAACATGTTTAAGGGTCAGGATCTGCACTTAAGAAAGCCACATTGGGTAGGGTCCAGTGTCAGTAGGTCCCCAATATCTTTATGTCTGAGGTACATGCTGATCCTTTCCATAGCTTTGAAGACCAAGCTTGTCAGCATTCTGGGGTGGTAGTTTGCAGTATCCATTCAGGCAACACCTTTGAGGAGAAGGACCACTGTTGTTGTACACTGCTCTTTGTGTACATATCCTGTGGTAAGGCTGACATTGAGCAGTAGTGTTATTTGGCATTCCATTCTTCTTGGAGTCCATGTTGGACTCAGCCCAGGACACCATCTCATACCATTGATGCTGTGTGTTTTGCTTTGTAGATGCTGGCTGTTACCTCAGCATCTGCAATGTCAGGGGGCCAGCACTCTGCTGGGATAGATATTTTGCATTTGGGGGGGGGGGGTTGCACTGCACCTGTCAGGTTGGATGTTGGCAAAATGTGTGTGTGTTTGGTATGTTGTTTGTAATATTTGAGTGATTCAGAGCATATCTGTGAATTCCCAACAAGGTTCCTACCATCAGTTAAGAAAGCCTTGTGATTATCCTTAGTGTCCTGTACAATTTGTATCTTCATAGGTTCATACTAGGCTATCCACCCTAGGGCATTTCTAAGCCTAGCCAGAGTGTGTGTGGCTTTCGCCACCCCTTGCTATGTGAATATTATGGCCATTTATGATTTACTTTACTGTGCCTCTGTCTGGATGTGACACAGTGAAGACCCCCAGTGTACATCTACAATCATCCATCCACTTGGCAAGATTCCTGTTGAAGAGAGTCAGTGAGGGGCTCTGCCTAACATGGAGTGGGATTCTGTTCCAGGGTGTAGGGAGCCTCTGGGTTATGTATCTGTCCCTCCAGCACATCCTATTTCATTATGTGTTGAGGTTGACATCTCTCACTCTCACAGCTCCGATGGTTCATAGGTTCATAGGTTCATAGGTTAGTACTAAGCTAACTGCCCTTGCGAGCCATTTTAAGCTTAGCCAATTATCCCTTGTGAGACTCAAACCCTGCACCTTGTGTTTGTAAGGCAAACACTGTAACCATTAGGCCACCACCTTTGGGTTTTCTTGGGTGGAGCATGCCCATTACTCCTGTGTTGGACATGGCATTGTACAACAGGCATGCAATGCCTCTGCATAGGCAGTATGTGACTGCATACAGCTGGGGTGTCTACAACCAGGCAGCATATGACAAATATTTGAGACCCTTTATCCTCTTGGTGAGGTACCTTTGAGGTCTTTCTAACTGCTGCAGGTGTCGGGTAAGGTACATCCCAAATGAGGCATTGTACTAGATTATGGGTCTGATAAGAGAACAGTATAGGGGCACAATGACCTCTGTTGACGTAGATGTGAATCCTTTCATGATACGGTATCCAGTATAGACAGTCTTCCTAGCCACGTTAGCAGTGTGAGTGTCACATGACAGGTTACTGTCCACTTGTGTCCCTAGGTCCCTGATTACTCCTTCCATACATAATGGATTACCACCTATGTGGTAATTTGTGAGTACCTTGTTTGGTATTTGGTGAGACATTCATACTGTCCAGTGTCTTCAGGACAGCTGAGTGGGGTTCCTGTGTGTGAGAGTGTAGTCTGTAACATGCTACAGACTGTACAGCAGTTTTGCCTATGGTTAGTTGCACATGGGTGGTCTCCGATGCTTTGTGCATTGTCAGTTACCTGGACTTGTGGGTGTCTGTGCTGAATATGGATACTCCCCTTCCTTTTATGTTTTGGTCCAGGTTTTGGGGCCATAACGCATGATATGAGGTATAACCTGGTAGTGCTGGTGTGCTGTCAGGAGCCTTGTTGCAGGTTTCTGTCACTGCACGGACATCGATGTTCTCCATACTGGGGAGGGCCTCGGGAGCATGCATGTTGAGGTTTACATGTCTGGCATTGGGCAGCATTACCCTTATGTTTCTTTCCACTTATGTTTTCTAGGGAGGTGGTTAGTCTTTTCAGCCTTGCTTATGAAAGGCTCTATGGAGGTGGCAAGAGCCTTATCCAATATCCAGATGCCCAGGGGTAACAGGTGCAAGCCATCCCTGGCACAGCAGTGTGGTTTGTCAAGCATGACATCCCAAGCAGACAGACATTGGATCCCCTTGGAATGACACCAGTAATTGTGCCACTTGTTAAAGCTGATCATTCTGTGTTTGTACTGTGGCATCATTCTTGGTGAGGGTAGGATGCTGCACATGGTCAGTGTCATACCGGCCTGGACTACATAATCGGAGAGCTCATCTATGTCTCTTTTCATGTAGTCTGGGGAGGTACATCTCAGGTCATTCACGCCAGCATGGACAATGATTGCATCATATTTCTACTTGCTTTGGAGTGACCTGTGTACTTGTGTTATGTGGCGTATTGTAGCAGCCTACAGGCAGCTTACTGTACCCTTTCCCTTGTTCAGTCTGGTGAGCGGGACAACAGTGTGTCTGACTATGGATTCATCTATTACAACTGTATCAGGCATGTTGTTTCTCCTTCTGGCCTGTGACTGTTTGGCACACCAGCTTTGTGTACTATGTGTTGCATGTGCTATGTTTGGAGGTAGTGGTTGCTTGGGTGTCTGCTTTGGAGGCCTCTGTTGATGTGGTGTGTTTGTAATTAGGACCTCCAGGAATGTTTTTCTGTGTTTATGTCTTTGGTTTGCAGTTGTGATAGGTCTATGTGAGACTGGGTTTGTGGTGTGTGTGGTTACCTTCTCCTCCTGACTAGTTTTGACAGTACTGAGTTGAGAGAGCTCAGCCTCCAGTTTGGATAATTGGTTACATCTCTCACATATATTTGTATTTCTTGGGGGGAGGTGAGGGTTGTCTGTGTACATGGGGCAGGTGTAACATTGCCTCAAGATTCACAGATTCAACTTGTTGTAGCTGGCCTTAGTGGATTGTATGAGTGGACATATTTTATTGCCATACCACTGATCAGTGATTACTTCCCTTTTTATGTTTGCTCTATCATGTAGTAGCTTCCTCATTCTCTTGCATGGTTTGGTAATGGCTGTAGTCCACCATGCCAGATGCCTGAGTGTATGGCATTGTGTCTTGGTTTTATTTGGGATTGCATAATCCATGCATTCCTGGCAGTGTTCATGGAATGCCTGTATAACAGGTTCTGAGGTGTGGCCCATATTTTGCACCTGCACATGGCCTTTAATGGATTCCACATCAGTTTGGAGGAGTGCAACTTTTGCTTTACACATGTTTTTCACTGTAGTTTTCTGGCCAGGGACTGTGGTCAGGATGTGTATATCCGGTGTGATTACTCTCTGGTCTGGTCTTACCAGTGAGGGATACACTTCTCATCTTGCCATCCAGTACCCATGTTGCTGATTATCACATCCAGTATGCTTACCCCTCTTGTGGGAGTGGTACGTTGTTCCTGGGCATTTTGGTTTATGGATTCTAGGCACTTTTGTCCTACAGTGTTGGAGCTAGAATAATGCTCCCAGTCTATGTTTGGGTATTTTCAGTCACCCAATATAATGTGGTTTGGAGGGCTTGATATATTCATGTATTCCAACATAGGCCAAGTGCAGTTCCTGGTGTTAGGATGGTAGTCTGTAGCAGGCTATAAACTGGGAGGCAGTTTTAGCCACTGTTACTTGACCATGGCTAGTCCATGCTGCTTCTTGTTGTGGTACCAACATGGGGGTGTGGTTATCCTTGACAATTATTTCTAGTCACCCTCCTTTTGTAGCTTGTTCCATGTTTTGAGGCTGTACAGCACAGTATGAGGTGTAACCTGGTAGTGTTAGGGTGCTGTTGTGAGCCTTGACCCAGTTTTCTGTTACAGGACAGATATCAACATTCTCCATAATGGGGGAGTTTAGACTGCATGCATCTTGCTGTTTAGACTTCTGGCATTGGGTAGCATTACATCTAGGTCGTTATCCCTTGTGATACCTATGGAGGTGGGTTTGTGTTTTGAGCCTTACCTATTCAAGGCACACTGTGGGTAACAACTGCCTTTGCCAGTATCCATATGGCCAGGACTGATAGGTGCACGCCACCCCTAGCAGGTGGAGCATCATGTCATGCTCAGCATGTCATCCCAGGCCGGCACACATTGGATCCCCTTTGACTAACAGCAATACTTCAGCCAATTATTGCAATTGATCATCTCATTATCATATTGTGGCGTCATGCTTGGTGAGGGTAGGATGTTAGTCAGGGTCATCAAGTTTGCATATACTACATGGTGTTACATTGCTTAACACATGGCATTCATGCCTCAGGTGGTGCTGCAGGGCTGCCTCTGTTGGATGCACATACTACACTCCCTGTACATGTCTGAGAGCAGGTTATGTCATTTTAGGCATCCCTGTTATTATATGAGTGAGTCAGAGAGGGGTATCATTCCCAGGGTTCCTACTGAGCCATTGTATGTGCTATGTGTTGCCTCTTTGCCAAGCCCAGGGAATACTGGGCATGCCTCTCCTTCTGCCTACTGGGGCAGGCTCAGGTTGTTCCTCCTCTGAGTCACGCTCTGCCTGTGATGGCCTTGGCAATGGTGGGGGCTGTTTGGCCCGGCCCTATGCTGGTCCTGCTGCAGCTGTTTTCACAAGATCATATTATGTAGCATAGCACATACCATGACAATTTGGGTACATGTAGTTGCTGAGTACTGCAAGGCTCCACCAGATGTGTCCAGACACCAGAACCATGACTTGAGCAGCCCAAACACACGCTCTATTACATTATGTGTTTATGCGTGTACCTCATTATGGCATTCCTGTTCAGGTGTGTGCGCATTTCTAATGGGTGTCATCAGCCACAGCTCCAGTGCATAACCTGCATCCCCCACTAGGTGTCCATGTGGGATGTCCCCATTGGCAAATGTCTGGTACAGCTGCGTCAAATGCCAGATATGGGAATCATGGTAGCTCCCAGGGCAGCCAGCACACACATTCATTATTATGCCCTGGGCATCACACATGACCTGACAGTTGATGGAGGGGAAGCCCTTGCAGTTTATGTAGGCCCTACCCCACTCACCAGCTGGTGCTTTGATGCGTATGTGCATGCAGTCTATTGCACCCACTACCTCAGGGTATTCTGCTATTTGCTGGAAGAGACGCATATTGCTGGCCAATACCTCACGGGCATTGGGGAAATATACATGATCACCGACATGTGCTGACATGGCATCCAGGAACTGGTGCAGTACCCTGGAGGCTGATGCCTGTGATATCCCCATCATATCACCAGTTGGTCTTTGGAAGGTACCTGCTGCTAGTATTCTTAGGCCAACACATACCTTGGTTTCCCCTGGGATGGGTTCCCCTCTGTTGGTTCTGTGTGTGAGGCATGGCCTGCACAGCTCAACAATTTGCTGCAGGAGGTCTCTGTCCACTCTATATCGCTCCACTATTTCCAGCTCATGTAACCCGTGGTAGGTGACCCTGGGCCTGTGCACACTTCTCCGTCTCCTCACTGTGGGTTGTCTGGCACCATTTACATTGTCATCACCCTCAGCAAGTAGCCTATGTCTCCTTATGACAGCTATGGCAGCCCCTAGCATTTCTGCTCTGAGTTCAGCTTTTTCAGTTTTCACTTCTAATAGCTTACTCCTGTCTTGCAGTGTCTCTTGAGAGAAACATCCTGCACTGCTGTTTGCAGAGTTTTAAGTGCTTGGCTGGGCTACTATTCTGCCTGTGTAATTGCCTGCTTCTAATTGTTTTCACCTGCTAGCTCCAGCAGTATTCCCTACTAGCTTCCTACTAATTCTGTTGCTTCCTTTTTCCTCTCTGTTTCCTCAGGGGGGAGCAACGCACATACCAGCAGAAACACACTCACAGCGGCTTACATGCGCGCACACAGGCTTACACGGTTTAGAATCTTCTTATTCAGGTTAAAACACGCACATGCCAGCACAAACAGTCTTAGAAGTCTGCCAACGGGCTCCCGCATGCTCAGTCTGCCTTACACACGCGCACACTGCCCTACTCGCGCCTCATGGCGTGCACACGTGCACATGCATGCCCAGTAAGAAACTTTGGTGTAAGCAACAGTGTACACCTTCCATTTCTTGACTTTCCCATGCTTATCTTGTGGCACTCCTCTTTCCATGATCTGTGTCTGTCATCTGTCATGTTACACTGACCTCCAATGAACTGCATTTCTTTCTGCCATTCCCCCCCTGTGATGTCACCTATCTCCTACTCTGTTCCTCCCCCTTATGTAACTCTTACACTACTCAGAATGTGCTCATTTTCTATGTGACAGTGGGATTCAGTATCCTAACACTCATTTACATCAGATTGCCTACTAATGCTTAGTTACATGTCTTAGACTCAGCTTCCCCCTTAGCAACCACTAAACGGTGGCCATGTTGTTTTTGGTCTGCTGGTCCCTGCATTGTAAATCCATGTATTGCATAAAACCCACATTTGTGGGTTTATAACCTTCATTTTATGTTTTATATAGCGCAGCCCGTTTGCTGGGCTGCGCTGCATTTAAACATCGGTGATCACCGAAAAAAAATGTATTTCTCATATTTGCATCGGGGTACCTTGCCAATGGCCACATATTTGGCCATTGGCATGCTGCCTGACACATATGCACCCTTTATTTGGAGCTGACATGGCTCCATTGTGTTTTGCAGAAACGTACCCAGTTGTCAACTGAGTACATTTCTGCAGCTAAAACGGCTCTTACACAGGCTGGTTTGGGCTTCGTGGATCGCTAATCTACCTCATTTGCATGCCTTTTGGCTGCAAGTGAGGTGATTAGCATATCCACGCCCACTCCGTGTAAGAGACATTTTAGCTGGTCTCTTACATGGAATTTCTGGCTGTTCCTGGATCGCGAGGGCTGCATGGAGTCTTACACTACTCTTAGACTCCGTGCAAGCCTTTGTGAATCCTGCCCATTATTCTGCCTTTAGGTTTAAATATAACTGACAGAGCATCCATACGTTTAGGTAATGAGCTTCCCCATGAAGTGACTTTCAATAATTTTTATTGTTTGAGAAATGTATTAACGAATGTGAAAAAAGTAGCATGTGATCTTGGAAAGATTATATTTTCCAGTAATTGAATAGGCAATTAAAATGGAAAATGGTTGTACAATTTACAACTACAGAAACTGAGGAAGAAGAAGAATGGAAGTTGTATTTTTATACTGTACGTCAAAATGTGCATGAGGTGAAAACATTCTAGATGAAAGAAAATCATGGGCAGGATCTTGGGAGGTGGGAGTAGCACTGAAAATTGACGATAATAAATCACAGCATGTTTTCAATGTGATAATAGTGAATGGGAAAATCAGAAATATGAAATGCTGGGAGCAACCAAAACCATGTTTTTGTGGGGACTGGTCACAATTAATAAAGTAATGCAATAAAAGGAGGTGTGGGCAGTGCTGACAATATTGTCAGTCAGGAAGGAATTGTAAGCCTTACCATAGGAGGAGTAGGATTGATAACCATTTCTGGTCTGAATATACATTAATTACCGAAGAAAACAGAAACGGTGAATGTAGTGAAGAGGAGCAGGTTGATACAACGATAGTAACAACAAGAAGGGTATGAAAATTAATTAAAGGAAAAGGGGAAAGAAAGAAAATACGAAATGGAGGGAACTCTGGAAATGTTAAGAAATAGAATTGCAATTTGAAGATACTATAAAAATAGAGGAACAACAGACAAGGAAGGAAGAATGGAAATAAATATGGTACTCTTGAAAATGAGGGAGAAGAGAAGAGGAAGAAAGTTCAGGGTCTGAAAAACAATTAGTTATGTCTTTAGAAAGTAGGTTAAGAAGAAGGAAAAAGAAAACAAAAGATGGAATGAAAACAGATGAAACAAATGCAAAAGTTAATATTAATGTGGTGTCATTAAATATAAATAGCATAAAGATGATGTGAGAGGAATTGTATATGATTTGTGTAAAGGAATGGATGTGGATGCAATATATTTATTAGATACTATATGTGTGTAGTCAAGAAAAAGAGAAGATTTTGAAATGACATGGGGAAAATCTTGTTTGGACAATAGGAAAGCATGTATGTTGAGGAACTCTAGAAGAGACAAAGAAAGAAGAAGTGAAGATAATGGCAGGTAGAGTATTAATATGTGACACAAGATTGAAAAAGAAGGTAGCATGGACAATTATGATTTATTTGTATACAAATGGGTGTGAAAGGAAACAATTACTTGATGAAATAGAGAAATATGTGGTAGTTAATGTGTTTATTATTTTAGTGGGCAGATAATTAACTGCAATTTAAAAAAGAGAAGGTAGTGTGATGAAAGATATTAAAGTGATGAAAGAAATAATAAAGAATGGTAGATTTAAAATACAAAAATAAAGGCTTTTTACAAATAAGGGCAGGACCTTATCAATAAAATCATCAGATATGCTCAGAACTAGTTCAAAAGCAGCCCCCAAACTTCACAAAGGCCACCACCCACTGAAATTACCGCCCATTAGCCATTAGCTTGACAAGCCTTATCTGCAAAATCATGGAGAGGATCATAATGGACCTATAAAGAAAGACATAATTTTTAGAGACTTTGGATCCAACCCACCCAGTTTTTGTTGTCAAAGGCAGATCATGCCTTTTAAACTTGGTGACTTTCTCAACAGTCACCAAAGCCATTGACATTGATTGAAAAAAGCATAATATACCACTCTGATCTGGCTAAGGCCTTCGATATACAATACCACCACGGGTATCATTGAAAAAGCCAGTCACAAGTGGTGTCGCAAACACAGGAGGGTTGACCAATGATTGAGTACATGCCCCATTCGGGATGTATCTGACCCGACACTTGCAGCACATACAAGGCCATGTCATTAAACCTCGGCGCGGCTATTAATAGGCGTGCTGGAGGGATAGATTCACGAACCTATGAACTGAGTTAGGCTATGCATTATATTCAGAGGCTATGAATGAAATATATGATGGTTGTATAGAAGATGTCTGATCAAATGCTATATGGGCAATAACAGGAGAAAATAAAGAAATAATAAAAGTGGGGAGGGATTTAAAAAGATTTACAGGAAATGTAGATATGGAATGTGTGAAAAATGAAAGAAGGGATTTGTGGGATAAATATTTGGTAGGGAAAATTTCTTACAGAAAGCTGACCTATTGGTGGACTGTGTATGCAGCAACATATAAAGAAGCATAAATACAAGTAGAAAGAAATGAACGTGGGCGAGAAAAAATATATTAAACAAACAGAATGAAAATGAGAGAGATTATTAGAGGTAGGAAACATTAATTCTGAAGAAAAAGATAGCATATTATATTACTATAATAAGGATAAAATAAGAATATTATTTAAACAGTGATTTTCCTTGAAAGAAAGAATGAGGCTTTACATCTTTTGGGAAAGTTTGTGAAGTATATAGAGAGGAAGAAAAAAAATAACACTGGTTGTAACATTTAATGGAGTAAGCACTTTCACGGATGCTCTAATTCTTCAGACTACAATCAAACAAACAGCATCACATTTAAATACTAAAACAATCAAACTAATTATGACATCATACAATTAAAACATAGCTTACTTAAAGGAACACTGTATAGCAACTCTTAAAAACAATAAAATCAATTCTTCAGTGGCTTTGCCTTGAGAAAAGGTTTAAGTGAAACCATGCTGTTCAAGTCCAGAGGCTTGGCACCATGGAATCGCAAAATCCATTCTTGTTCAACTAATTCAATAGTATTTTTAAAGTCTCCTCCTCTCTTTTTAGCAGCTACAATCTGAAATATTTAAAACTTAAATATGTGGTCCATGCCTTCCTTCATGTTATGCATAGCTAATGCACTGGTTTATTTCACATTCCTGATGACCCTAAAATGTTCTAGTATCCTGTCCTTAAGGCAACGATTCATTTTACCTACATAGAAAGAAAAACATTTAACACAATAGCTAAGGTTAAGGCCTAGATGGAGATCACCTGGATGAACCACCACTCTCTTTACTACTTCCAAACAAGAAAGTGACCGCTGATTAAAATGCACCTGCAACAGGAGAATAAATGTGCAACATTACACAATAAAAACACACCTCAAAACATAAGATGCAGAAATAATATTGAATGTTAATTAAAAAAGCTTTAGAGGATCATCTCACCATCCTTTTGATTACATTTACTGTCTGTCCCTGTCAAGGGTAGATGACAGGCATTACCTGTGTGAAAGGAATGATTTGAATAATCCTATCTGGGCAGCCATTGATTGTTGAAACAAGGTGAGTATATCCCTAGGAGCCACTGGGGTTTTTGAATGAACCACAAATACAAAATTATCCAGAGAAACACTAAGAATAACCCAGGAAAAAGTTAAAATCCACTGAACTGGGCAGAGTAACTGTGAAGAAACTTTATCCAAGATAACCTGATGCCCCATCAGTCTTGGACAAGGAATCTAAATTAAGACTAAATCATGGACAAGGCATGCATTTCTCCATTTTAAAGAACCCAGAAGTATGGCAGTACAAAATGTGCCCCACATAACCAAGTTACTAAAGTAACCCACAAGGCATAAGTATGGTAATCACTGACCATTGCACAAGCTCCTCACCAAAAGGAAGTGTAATAAGTGTGTACCAATAGGTCACCAGAAGTCTCTTAATATGCACATGAATCTTTCACAGCTCTTTAGTAACGTGCCAGCCATCCAGTGTTTTGAATAATCTTGTAGACCAAACAAATGTGGTTAACAAGCTAAGGGCTAACAAATGGACTCGTTATTTTGACTCCTTTGTTCAACATACATTGAGTTACAGATTAGTGAAAAAAGAGATGCAGAGACCAATTTCTCCCTTCATGTGGCAAACTCATGGAAAACAACGAGAAATCCCAAAATGCCATCCCATATGCTTTTTTGATACTAGACACTCAGAAATTCCATCATAAAAGTTATGTTATTCTTTCATAACCATCCATAATTCTGATGGGACTGGGGTGTGAATCTCTAAGGTCTTTGGAGTTAAATGAAAAAACCTGGGAATTTGCAAGTGATAAAGACTTTCAGCTAGACTGGTTCAAGTACCAGGGATATGGCTGCAGAGAATGTCAAATTGATTCAGAGACTGCACAGAATTAGCAGCCTTAACAATGCTGCACCCATTTTGATCCAGACATTTTCTAAGATAAAACTGACACCAACTGCCTGGTTATATAAGTGAAGAATAAGCACTGTGTTGCAGAACTGCTCCTGCCACATAACCAGAACCACCCCAAATTGACATGAATTCCAAAATGTAATATCCTTTCTTCTAATTTTGGACCATAAGACAGGTCAAGGCACCAAAAACCCATAAAATAATCTTCTATACTGTGTCTCCTTACTGAACCTGTTAACAGCTATAGAGTGTCAGATGAAAACCACTCCTTCTGCCACAATGCTCCATAAATTAAGGTCTTCTTTCCTATGCCTGGTAACCCTCACTCTATGGCATTTCTGGCGCTCTACTTTTAAGAGGATAGGAAGGGCTTTTGTAAAGGACCTATGTGGTGCCATTGCCCTGCACACAAAACTGAGAAGGGCAAGGAGCTCCATGGTGTCTCTGACTTGTTTAGCTGCAAGGAATTCATTGATTGCTGTCCTTAATCAATTTAACTTGGATTATAGTAATTTGAAAACCAAGTAGGCAATGTCAATTTACAGACCAAGGAAGACCAATGCCCTGAGTGGACCTTTAATCTTTTCAGTAGCAAAAGGCACTCCAACCTCATGACAGAATTCCATAAACTGCACCATGCCTTCCTGCAAACCCCAGACTCTACTACTCATGACCAAAAAAAAAAAAAATCAAGGTAATTAACTGCAACTTGAGTAGGAGCTATCCAAGGCTAGTACTAATGCCTTTGAATCACTTGCTCATCAAATGCCAATCCCTTTCACAAACAGGCAACAAATAAAAGTCTGCCCTGATATCTAACTTGACCTGCCAAGGTTCACTGGACATTCAAATGGTGTTGTTAAGTCTCCTGTTTGTTGATGCTGTCATTTATGGAAAATCTATGGGGAAATAAGAGATAATAAATCAAATGGTATTCACTTTCATTTATTTTTGGGACTAGACCCAAGGTGAAGGTATTCAGAATTACTTAAAAGGGAAAAAACAAGATCAGTCAGCCAGTCTCACTGCACACACCTCCTTGTTAGGTAAATTCATTACTGCATCCTCTTTACCAGCAACTGACTATAAATTTTGCATTTTCACCATTTGAAGAGGTATCAGATTTGATGGAAAACCCTAGGGAAAAACCTTGTAGCAATTCTTCTGTAGCTTGGCATAGAGTATAATCTTTTAAGATGACAGCTAACACATCTGGTCTAATACGTGATTCTATTTCTGATGGAAGCTATGAAAGGAATTTGCAACCCTGGTATCCCCAAAGGAAGATTGTCCCCTGCTGGCTAGTCTGCAGGAGAGTATGACTGTCTTTTGTTTACACCAGCAGTGAACCTTCTAGAATTTTCCCCTCTTTATGACCCATCACATGGTGTCTGGGTGTCCACTCCAGCAATGATAGCGGGCATGAGCAAATTTTCAAATTGGCCAAACATACTTGCTGGAACTGAAATCTCTACAAGTTTTTGGTTTACAACCTGCATCATCAAGACTACTTTTATAAAAAACTTTGAATCACATCTCCCAACCTAGTATCTGCACGGCATTCCTTGTGTCTCAGAATTTTTAACATACAACATTTCTGGTCATAACAGAGCCACTCAGACCCACCTTTAAGACCTGGAGCCTCTAGAAATGCTTAATGAGTCTCCTTCTCCATAACCATGCAGTATTATGAATCAAAACAATAACCCAGTTGTCCCAATTCTTTTGTCTAAACTTGCCCAATTGCCTTTTTCTTTAAACCATTAAAGCTGAATGCAAATCTTTGGCCACTGGCCTTCAGAATCCAAGATACTCTGAATCAAAACATCATCATATTGTCCCTGCCAAATTTGCACCTTTAATGGAAGTAGAAGTATGAGTCTCAATCGCCTAAGAGTTGTTACCAGTGGAAGTTGTGGTTCCGGCATCCTTTGCACTTGACTGCAGGAAGATGAATAGGAGTTGGGGCAATGATTAAGCCACTGGGCCTGGCTGCATCTATAATGCCCCTATTGGGTCCAAAGGAAGCTACATGCTGAGTATTGTTCAGTCCATCTTGATAACTAAATTGAAGAGCCTAGGCCTCCCCTCTTGAGATAAGGCTTCTAAAAAAAAACTAGATACCTTTTTTATTGATTGTCTCTGTAGGGTACCTCCTTCTAGACAGTCCAGGCAAACTTCATTAATGGACTGAGTCTTGTACTTCACTTTTCTGATGCCAGCTCCCTCTTCTGGGACACTACATCTGTAGAGTGAGACCATGCTGTCTTGGGTTGTTTGGAAGTAGACCCTTCTAGCTGTTTACGTGTCTTGATTGTGATTTCTTCAAATAAATCTTCAGCCTGTGAGGCTATTTGCTGCCAGTGATTCTTCAAGCTATCCAACACTGCCATGGTCCCTGCAGACAAAAAAAAAAGTATAGCTGAAACTGAAAAGACCTTTGTCACCATATTGTACAACCCAGAAATGTAAATAATTGGGAGGAGTAGGAAAGGAAACACGGGATAACTCACACAAAAGGCACTTAATATTTACCTCAATAATATATATATATATATATATATATATATATATATATATATATATATATGTGTGTGTGTGTGTGTGTGTGTGTGTGATATTAATTACTATAGCTTTATCTAAAGTTAAGATGGAGCTGCTCTCTGCTACTCCCACCTCCAAACTAGTGATCTTGGAAAATAAAAGGTGACAGATTACCTACTGTCCATAACTATACTGAATTTGACTTCAGTCTTTAAGCAAGGGACTGGGGCCTATGCTTCAAAAGGGATAACACCGATGACCAGCCAGGCGAGCTCGCTAGAATAGTCTTGAGGCTACAATATTTACTATTAATTTATTGCTGGCATTATACAAGAAGCTGTGTGTGTTTATTATTTGTTAATCTATGTTATCTTAATGCATTTTTACTATATATTTTTATTTATTTTTCATTCATAAACTTACAAGCCAGTGGATGCTTAGCAAAAACAATTTACAAATCTCTAGTTCCTCCTATGGAAAATCATCAGTGTAAGGTGCCGAAATTACCTCAGAGCCAATACAGAATTATACTGTAGAAAAAATGAGAGAGCAAGCATACACCAGAGGAATGAGGCATGCAAAAACCAAACTGAAATAAATTTAAATCTATTTCTCTATACACTAGACAAAGAGTAACTGTTACACAATGCTGCCAATACAACAATCAGATACCTACAAAAAAAAAAAAAAATAGCCCACTTGTGGATCTAACCAAAATCTTTCACCAGTGAAGGCTGATGTGCTAGCTGTTGAACCACTGCAGCTATAGTAGGATAAAACTGATACAAAGTTATCTTTAAAAACAGGAACATGCTACAATGAGTATAAATTATCCCATAGGTGCATAACTAATATAACATTAACTTGGGCAGAAATCTCTCCATACATGAAGGAGTGTGAGCTGCTGAGTTGAGGAAAAAAAGAGCCTCCATAGCTGTTTGCTCAACTGATAACACTTGTAACAAAACACTGACAGTGAAACTTTTACCTCCAAGTAACCAAAATGATTACTGAGAAAAAACAAATAAACAATTCTAATTATCTGACCTAAAATAGATTTCAAATACATCTGTGAAGGCTGAGTAGGAAAAGCTCCCCTTTCATACCATAAACTCTTAGAATGTAGCCTGAATCACAGCCTATAAATTTACGTCCAGCTGTGTATAACTCTAACCAGGTCATTATATAACAAGTGTAAGTGTCTTGTTCCGCCCTACTGCATAGACCTATGAGGAAAAATAACACCCTGCACCAAAGGCATAGAAGTCTCTGATTATTAAAGATGGCAGATAAGAATGTTGCAACAGCCTAAAACAGCACCAAATGAAACCAAAAAAGGAAGTCAAGGCAAAATTCTGAAGCAAATATGTATATTCAGGAAGATAACACTGTTCAGAAGTATGCTCTGAGCACCTACCAAACTCATCAGCTAAACACTAACATACCACCAACCTGTCAACCCAAAATGACAGCTGCAAAGCAATAAAGAAATAGCTTGAAAACCAAATTAAATCATATCACATCCTCAGTAGCCTGCCCACCACCAAAGCTGGGCAAACAAAACGAGATCCCAAAGTGGACCTCAGGAACAAAGAAAGAAGGTAAAAAGACCTCAACAGGATAACTCAAGACTCAAATCTAATTGTGTGAAATCAAGAGAGAGAGAGAAAGAGCCTGTCAAATGGCAAACTATGACAACACAATCCGTCATAGATGCTCCCTAACACCATGGAATAAACAGTCAAAAAGAATCACAGTAATTAACCTAAGAGTGACAGGATGGTAATGTAAACTGGACCACCCCAGCAATTAAAAAGACAGCATATCATGTGTTGGTAGGAGGAGGATAAAGCACAACAGCTCCACCCCTCAGTCTTATACAAGATACACACTAATCAGCAAATTATAAACACCCTTTATAACCTGGTTGCTAGGCAGGATTTTGTTAAGGAAGAAGAATCACAGCTATTTTGTCAGTGATGTAGCACACCCCCCAAAAAATATCAGGGAGCTTAGATGAGTGATGTCATACACTGGCTCCAATCAAGGTTATGGAGGACAAATAAGTCCATGGGATGAAGAAAGTTAAGATGTTTACTTCACAAGCGCAAAGTACAGAGTCGGATTCTCACTTTAGGGTGGCACAGAGGCACAGCGGATAGTATTGTTGCCTCACAGCGAGAGGTTCCCGGATTTGATTCTCGGCTGAAGTACCTTCTGTGTGGATTCTACATGTCCTCCCTGTGTTCATGTGAGTTTCTTCTGAGTGTTCAGGTTTTCTAACACATTCCAATGACATGCAGTAGGTGGAATGGACACTCTAAACTGACCATAGGTGTGAGTCTGTATGCAAGTGTGTGGTGTGAAAGAAGTACTGCAGCATGGCTAGCCGCCAAGAGGTGTAAACTTTGGCTTTAGATGACTGTCACTGTTGAAGTAACACATTGACCCCATGTACAAAAATGGGAAAAAGGGATTGTGGCTGGAATGAAACTTAAGGCCACGGGGATTGGAGATTACAGCCACTATTGGCAAAAAAATTCCCAACTGTTTAAGTTTAATTTCAAATCTTCCCTTTTCACATATTTGATAACTTTTTCTAAAAGAAAAATATAAATCAAATGCACAGGTCACCTCAAATTACCTATGGTATAATCCCAGTTATTCCCATTGGGATAATATATAATTATTGACCATGCAATGGGTAGGGCCAATCTATAACCCAATGGGATAGGTTATTTCAAGAGGAACAAGGGAAATTTACAAGGCTTAAAATGATCTGCAAGGGCAGATATCCTACAACTTACCTATGAACCTATAAATCTTTTGAAAGTATACTGCAAAGATCATTGATACAAAGTATTGCACTCTTTATTTTTTATTGCATGCAAATGGTCTGTGATCCTGCGATACAGTTTTCTAGTAATGCTGCCTGTAGAAGAGGTGGATAGGGGATACATTAGTCACATACACCATAAATTCAGAATTGCACATGCTTTATATCCTGCCAAGGATATACTAGCCAGCCATCTTCCAAAGTTTTGTGACCCCTTCCATGTGTCCAAACTGTCAAGCAGCTCAGGCTGAGCTGACTAAAAGAGAAGTTTGGGTGTGAAGCTCTTAAAAGTTTTACTGAATCGGAAAAGTATACTCCTCCGATGGTTTCAAAGATCTACCACTTTCTTAATTTTGTTGATGTTTTATTATTTTTTTCTTCAGGAAAGCAATTTTAAAGTTAGGAGTGTTTGTTTTAATGGACTGTCTTTTTTAAAACAAGAAACCTCCTTATTAAATTATCAGATATGACATAGGCAATCATACATTTATATAAATGAAAACAAACCCTATTGACACATTTTACTTGCAAACAGTAAACACCACTTATAATCTATTCAATCATTGTCAAACATTACATAGCTCATTCAAATCCTGCCTTCTCTTAAACTTCGTTCTTCCCCCAAACCTTTATTCTGCATGTATTGTTCCCACAATTCCTATTTTTGCTATGTAATTTGCTCCTACCTTTTTCTAGAGATTCCATTTCCAGTTGTTTTATCTATGTTGCTATATTCACTACTTTTAGTATAGTTGGTTTAGACTTTGATTTCCATTTTATAGTAATTGTTTTTTTTTTTTTTTTGGCAAACACCATAATTAGACTCAGGAAGACCTTAATATGTCTCAGCAATTACGATTCTGTATCATATCTCAAAAAAATAATTTTATTAGTTATACCAATGCCTCACAGCAAGAGGTTCTCATGTTTGATTCTCGGTTGAAGTGCCTTCTGTGTGGAGTCTGCACGTCCTCCTCGTGGTCGAGTGGCCTCCGAAAGACATGCGTGAATGGGCATGCCTTCACTGAAGGTTGGGCATCTGGCTAGCAACTCAGCTCCATAAAAATTGACTGCCAATCATTAGCGGACCGGAGTTCCGCTGTGGTGACCCCTAACTGGGAAAAGCCAAAAAGACAAACAATCAATTTGCTTACTCAGTATTTCTGACAGAGTAGTCTGCAGGAATTTTCAAAGTCTGACAAGCCATTACACTCCCAAAAAAACATGTTCCCAATTACCTCTTTCTTCCACATCTCACTTCCAATATTTTCTATCTACCTGAGGAAAAATTCTTTGGAGTCTACTTGGGGTATACAATATCTATGTAAACACTTCCAGGCAAAGATCCCAAATCTTCTAGACTTTGTTGCATATTTGAGAGTCATATGTTTCTTTGTGAATTGCTTATGCAATCTCTATTCCCAATCTTTTCTAACCTCTTCTGATTTATTCTTACAGTTATCATGCAATATTTTATTTTAATGGATTGTCTTGAGATGGTAACACTCATTTTTTTCTGTTAGTTTAAAAGTAGTGTAAAGTAACTGAAAATATTTTTCTGTGAAGAAATTGTGCTTATTTTTCTTTTGTGGGGCTGGAATGGTGTTTTTATGTGTTTTTTGCTGTATTTGTTTTGTCAAATGGCATTATTTACTGGCAATTCTGCTTGTCTTTCCCAGCAAAGGGGCAGCATTTTTGGTTTGATCATGGAACAGACTAACAGTCCCAGGGTTGGTCCTTCTTCCAGACACAAAAATAAAAAATAAGCAAACAGCCTTTGCTACTACAACAGGCTAGCAGTTTTACCTCAGCAGCAGGTGGGTGACTCTGCTGTGGCTGTTTATTGTGCCTTAGACCATTCATCTTTTACTCCAGATCCCTTTGGTGTAGCACCTACAGCCACTATGGACTAAGGATTAGCCACATCTTTGATGGCTGTTGGGGTCCCCTCAATGGGCAAGGGAGAGTTACTTTTATCAGCCCTGGGAGATGGAGTAGAGAAGGTTTGTCTGTTGTATTAGAATTCTGTGCTCATCCCTGAGGAAGCTGCTGCTCCCATAAGTAACACAGATGGCCCCATTTTCCTGTCAAAAAGAAACAGAAAGCCAAGCATGTATCTATTCCTCCTCACATTTCTGTAGTTTACTGCATCTGTTTCAAGGTTCAATTCAGGGTTTTGTTTCTTCTTTTAAAGTAGTTTCTGGTAAAAAAAAAGGGGATTCCTCTTTTCTGGAAGAGATTCATGATTCTGAATCTGAAAAGGAAGATGTAGGGATGGATACTTTTTTCCTCATATTTTTGATTCAGACTCAGAAGAGAGATTATCTTCTGATTATCCCTGTGGGGGGTTCTCTGTCTCTGAGACTATTGCTAGATTGTGCCAGTGTTTTTAGGGTGAGGGCATTGAGGTTTCTCAGTCCCTCAAAAATACAATGAGTTGTTATAGAATGATTTTCCAGAACCTACACCAATTCCTTCTGTTCTGTGAACTTTAGCAGATGTGTCTGTTTCTATTTGCAGTTTTCCTGACAATCAGCCCCTAGAAAGGCAGATAGGATGTATAAAGTTCCTCAGTCTTTTACATTTTTATGCACTATTCCCAGAACCTGACCCAGCAGCTATAGCTATAGCCTTAGTTAATCCTACTCCTGCTAAGCACTTAGTTAATTCTAACCCTACTCTTTCTGATAAAGATGGGAAAATAGTGTGTACTTTTGCAACTTTAATTTTCAGAATTTTGAATTGTTAGGCTCATATGTTAAAGTTTGTTCTGACAAATTGTGAAAGCATGAGGAAAGTTTTACCTGCAGTTTTGTCTTGGGAGGAAAGATCTGCTTAAAGTAACTTAGTTTCTTCTATTGCACAGATCACATTGATAATTGTTTCCAGTGTGTATGACTCTGTAGATACTTCTTCCAGGGCGATGGCAACTGGTATTGTTTTGAGGAAGTTTGCATGAGTACATTCTCAGAACTTCCCAGATGGTATTAAAAATGAAATATTGAATTCTCAGTTAGATAGAGATTTTGTGTTTGGCTCCTCTGCTGCAGAGGTGATGAAAAGTGCAAGCTGATCCAGAAAATCCCTAAGATTTTTCAGACCTCCTTTTCCAAATTGTCCAAGGGATTTTTTTTTTATCCTCATCTAATTTTGGCAAAAAAGTCTCAATGAAATTCAATTAATATTTAATGACAAGGCGGTTCCAAAAAGAATTCTCACACCTCCTAAAACCAAGGGTAGTCCAACAAGTCTGAATGACTATTCCAGAGATCTTGTGACCCACTCCCACCCTGAGTCTGTGTGATGGTGTGAATTGGTGCCAGCTATGTCAGGAGGAGTAGGGCAGTGAGTGTGTAACATATGCTAGCATAGCTAGCTGGAGTTGTGTAAAGAATTATATGTCATTTGTATATCAAACTGATTTGTACAGGTACTTGTGTTGAAAATGTGTTTGTAAAGTTGTTTGTGTTAAAAAATGTACCAACAGTGGGTCCTGCTGAGCAAAAAAGAAATATACCTGTATGTCAGACTGTATTGCAATTGTTGAAATTAATATATACTGCAACAGAGGGTACTAGAAAAGAAGAGGTTAATCTCAGTCCAGCTAACTTTGAAAAATAACCCAAAATTAAATTCCTTGGTATAAACAATAAAGATTGTATCTCACAGGTCTGAATGCAGAGACAGCTGCAACATCTGTGAAAACAAGGACTAGGAATCCTGCTGTATTGTCCTTAGTGGTGAACTAATTTCTACCCTGGAAGGGTGGAAAGCTTGAAATACTTTTATAGTTTCCAGATGCTGTAACACACTGTAGCAAAGCTCTGTGTGTGTGTGTGTGTGTGTGTGTGTGTGTGTGTGTGTGTGTGTGTGTGTGTGTGTGTGTGTGTGTGCATGTTGTGACACATATGTGCAAGATCCTGGCTTAGCTTCTAGTATAGGGGGTAGTGTGGGAACCAAGTAGTCAGGTGACCAGATGCGATGTCATTCTGTAATCCAACACTGACATGATGCTTTAATACTAGATGAGACAGAAGTCTCAGGGCAGTCTGTTTGTGAAACCTGACAAGAAAGACCACTCATCCAAATCACCTTGCCTTGCTCTATTAAGTAAGTAGCAAAGAGTAATTCTTTAGATCACTCAGGAGTACATAGTGAGATTAATTAAGTACTTTTTCTGTATCTGTGTGAATCTTTCCATTTGTGTTATTTTTAATATTTCCTGTGATTTCAACTATGTTTTTTATTGTAAATAGATATTCAGTATTTTCATGTTCTGTTATTATTCATTATGAAATATATTTAAACTTTTCATTGTGGCTGGTCCTTTTAGGAAATGTTTAACCTTTGAGAGTACTTATATTTATTTAGTGACACTAAGGTATCATGCTCCTGAAAATCATGCTGTTCGGTCAACATTACCATTGATATTATTATTAATTTCACTCAGTATAATTGTATACCCTGTTAAAAGCCTTAGAGTAGCTGGCTGGTGGCAATGGAACTACCTCATAGCCTGGGTAGAAGTGGTAGAGCAGGTAATCTGTGCCACCCTTTCCCAGGTGGATGTGTGTGATGATCAAATCTCAAAGAGTGTGTGTGTGTCAGCTACTTGGAACAGGGACTGGGTGGTGGCACTGGAACTACCTTATAGCCTGGGTAGAGGTGGTAGAACAGGTAATCTATGCCAGCCTTTCTCTGGTGGGTGTGTGTGAAAATCAAATCTCAAAGAGTGTGTGTTTCAGCAATTTGGAACAGGGACATAGAGCTCCTTAGTGGTCAGTGTGGATTCATATTTGGGGCCTGGATATATATAGAGAGAGAGATTCCAGCCCCACAACTGGAGTGTATTCCTTCTGTGCTCTTAAGGGAAATTGTGCTTAGTGCAGAGAACTACATCTGAAAATACTGTGTGTGTCTATTTCTCTCAAAGTGAATATTCCCCTACTGGTGGCCATGGTGAGGATTGAGGCTTCTTGATCACTGGCCTAGAGAAAGGATGTCATAGTCTGAATAGCCATTGTTTAATTTGTCAGCAGATTGTTTTCAAAAACACGGGTTCTAAAAATTGTTCATCAGGGTTACAGATGGCACTGGGAGGAAATTCCTCCTTTCCAGTGGTCATTCCTTATCTTCCTGATCCGACTCTTTTGTTTCTACCTATTCTTCATCACATGCTGTCTCAAGGACTGATAGAACCAGTTCTTTCTTCTGAGGTGAGGAGTGATTTTATTCAAGGATGTTCCTAGTGCCAAAGAAAGAAAATGCTTTGAAACCAGTTCTGGATCTTTCATTCCTAAACCTGTTTATGATAGTTCCCAAATTCAAAATGTTTTCACTTCACAACCTGTTACCTCATCTTTCTCTTTCAAGTTTCATGGTAGCACTAGACTTAAAAGATGCTTATCATCACATCCGTATTCATCCAGACCTCAGACTTTGTTAACGTTTTGTGAACCTGGTTCACATTATCAGTTCTCTGCCTTACCCTTTGGATTATCCACTGCACCAAGAGTCTTCACAAAGTGTCTAGTTCCAGTTGTAGCTCATTGCAGGCTATAGAGTGTACATGTTTTCCATATTTGGACAACTTGCTTATCTTTACAAAATCTTTTTCAAAGTGTCAGGAATCTCTCTCTTGGGAGAGAGATTTCTTACACAAGCTTGAATTCCAAGAGAATGTTCAAAAATTCTTTCTTGAGTCCCTCACACAGGACTGTATTCCTGGGATCTCCACCAGACACCTCATTTTTCAAAGTAATTTTCTCCACAGGAAAAAATAGATCTTTATTTAGATCTATTTCTAAGGTTTTACACACAGAATTTGGTTACTGCCAGGGAATATCTCAGGATGTTTAGACTCATGCCATCTTTGATTCTCATGATACCCTTCCCAGGACACCACATGAGAAAGATACAATAGTATCTGAAATTTCTTTGGTCCAAGATTCAACACCCTTTATCTTTTCAAATCCAAGTGCTGAGGTTTGTCAGAAGAGAAATCTTTTGGTGAAGACAACAGATATCCTTAAATCCTGGTCAACCCTTCTCCGTCCCTGCTCTAAAGCAGTCAGTCACCACAGATTCTTCAGACTTTGCTTGGGGAGCATTTTCACGAGGGATAAAAGTGCAGGTGATGTGGGACACCAAGGACAGATACAAACACCAGGTTATAACATATTTAGACTTGACCGTATAAAAAGAAAAGGAGGGGGAGTAGCACTTCTTTTCAAAGATGGACTACAAGTCACCTCTATACCCTATAACCCACCAAAAGACAACCATACTGAAGTCCTTATTTCCAAATTACAGCTCAACTCTAGTAAATCCTTATATATCTTTTGTATCTATCTACCTCCTGGAAACAATATCAGCATTCTAGAGGATATTCTGAGCTGGATCCCAACATCCTTCCCACAAGAAACAGTTATCCTAGGAGACTTTAACATAGATTGGAAGAACATAAATACTGAACATCCTACCTCTCACATTAACCTTGAAGGCTTCTCTCAGACCATTACCTCCCCAACAAGAATAAACAAACCAAACAAAAAAGAGAGCACTTTGGATTGGATCCTTATTAATAACTACCACCAAAATTATACAGTTGGTATCCTCCCTGATGATGGAAGTGACCATTCCTTGACTTATATAATCAGGTAAAAGTTTAATACCTCTCACCTAACCTCATATAGGACTATACAGTCCAACAAGCAATTTAACCAACACCTTTTCCAGAATGAACTCAGTGCCTGTGATTGGTGTCAATTAAAAACCCTCCCACTTGAGCAGGCTGTCAAATATTTCAACTCTAAGTTTTTAGAAATCCTAGACCACCACGCTCCTAAATGTACTATCAGAACTAGGTCCAAACCTGCCCCCTGACTTACAAATGAAACCAAGAAAAAAATCCTCCTCAGAAATAAAGCCTGGTCCAAGTGACAAACTACCAAAAGTACATCAGATCAACAAAGCTTTAGACATATGAGAAACATGACAAAAAAAGAAATCCTCTCAGACAAAAAAAACTTCTACTGTAAAATGCAGCAAACAAACCAAAACAATCCTCAAAAATTCTGGGCAAGTATAAATAGACTCCTCTATCCAGGTCACTCCAGAACACCAACCCCAACAGGTGCAACACATGAGACTCCTATCCAAACTGCCAATACTTTCAATTCCTTCTTCACAGAAGCTATCCAATCTCTAGCCAGTCAGCTAGCTCCTGATAGAGCCAGGCTTCTTAAATCTTCTCCGAGCTCTCTTCCTACCTTCCAATTTCTACCCACCTCTACAAATTATATCTATAAACTCATTCTAAAACTTAAGCCTTGTACTCCTTCTGCTGACCAGATCCCAGCTGAATACCTGCAAAAAGCAGCTAAAGAAGTAGCTTACCCAATATCCATCCTGATTAATAGAACTACTAATGAGGGAAGCATCCCTAACATCTGGAAAATCTCACACATTATCCTCCTACACAAAGGTGGCAACTCAAATGAATACTCTAATTATCAACCTATAGCCCTACTATCCCCCTTAACAAAAATAATGGAAAAAATATTCACCATCAGCTTCTAAACCATTTAATTCAACACAACATACTTGCTGAAAGCCAACGTGGCTTTAGGCCATTCCACAGTACTACTTCTGCCCTCTTATCTTTTACTGATACCATAAACAAAAACCGTAATAACAATATTCTCTCTTCCTCTCTATTTATTGATCTCTCAAAAGCATTTGATATGGTAAACCACTCTCTACTTATAAATATTCTGAAATCACTCTCTCTTGATACTTTGGCTGTACAATGGTTTACTTCTTACCTCAGCAATAGGCAACAGGCTGTGCTCTGGGAGAATAAACTATCATCCCACCTTCCAGTCTCACTCGGTGTCCCTCAGGGCTCCATCCTAGGCCCTCTCTTATTCTCAATATTTATCAATGATCTCTACCTAGCTATTCCTCAAGCAACATGCATACAATATGCAGGTGATTCAACTTTAATCTGTGCAGCTGAATCTTCATCTGAACTACAATCCCTGACTCAGAAAATATTTAACATAGTTGAGACTTGGTTCACAAAACGTTGCCTCCTCTTGAATCCCAAAAAACAAAGCTCCTTCTCTTTAGTCCCACCCGTAAATCCATGCCTTTAGATTTCTCTGTCATTTATAACAATGGCACCCTCATATCCCCTGATTCTACCACCAAACTCCTAGGAATAACTATAGACAGCCACCTCAGCTTTGATAACCATATTAATAACACTATAAAATCAGTCAACAGAAAAATGGGCTTCCTATACAGGATCAAATATTTTCTCACTCCAACAGCCAGAACTACTATTGCCCACTCTCATCTAATCTCAACACTCCTCTAAGCCTCACCAATTTACACCAACCTATCCAAGAAGAACCTTCTTAAACTCACTTCATCTTACAACAACATTGCCAGATTTGCTACTAGTAATCGGTTTAGAACTCATCACTGCCAGAATCTAAAACAACTAGGATGGCTTGAACTGCAAAATCAGCTTTATTTTAACCAACTAACCATTGTTCATAAGATCCTCAACCAGCCAAACAACACTCCTATACTCTCAAACCTCATTACTCCATCTAAAATTCTTAATACCTTACGCTCTGCTAACAAACCTCTACTTAGTATTAGTAAGTCTAACAACATGGCAGGAAACTCTCTTTACACTAACACAACTGGGAAATACTGGAATCTTTTACCTCATGATCTTATATCACTTCCTTCCCTACCCCACTTCAAACAAAAACTCAAAATATACCTTAGAACACACTGGCTATGCCCTTGCACTAACCCTGACTAACCTACTACCTTAGTGACTAAGTTTCTCCTAACTCCTCTCTAATTATAATTTAATGTTCTTTCTGCAAACTTTAGAAGAATAACGGACCCGCTTTAGTGATGTTCTACCTCACATAGATATCTTGATCAACATGTTATCAATACTCTTGTGTAAATATACAGGGTACTTCTGAAGATTCAGAAGGAATCCCCCAAGATCATTCTGGTGACTCACTACTGGCCCAGGCAACCATGGTTCTCCTTTGTTTTCAAAATGAACAGGGACAAATACCACTAGCCTCCTCACAGACTGAATCTACTCACACAAGAACAGTGGTGTTTGATATATCCCAACATCAATTATCTTCAATTTACTGCATGGATGACAGGGTCTTAATTCTTTTTAGGCACCTGTTTACTAAGGAGGTACAGCAGGTACTAACAGAGGCAAGAAAGCCTGCTATTAGAAAATCATGTATTAACAAACGGAAAAGGTTTTATAGTTGGTACCAATAACATAGCCAGCACCCATTCAAGGCTAATTGTTCTCTGGTTTTATAATATTTGTGTGAGTGACTGTGTTATGGCCTTTATTATTCCTCTATCAAATTCATTTATCAGCTATTTCAGCATATCTGCCCATAGATCCTCCTCTTTCAAAGCATTTTCATGTCAAAATGTTCTTTAAATGGTTTTTCTAAGAGGCTCTCAAGAAAACTGGTGCTCCCTCCTTGGAATATTAATTTTGTGTTATAGAAGCTAACACTTCCACCATTTGAACGATTTGAACCAGCTAATCTGGCTGATTTAAGACTCTTAACATGCAAAACATTTTTACTGATGGCTCCGACCTCTGCAAGAAGGGTATCTGAGTTGAAAGCTGTTATGGTGAGTCAATCCTATTTCATTTTCAATATGGACATGGTTTCTTTAAGAAGTAACCCTTCTTTTATGCCTAAAGTGCTATAAAAGTTTATTTTAAGCCAAACTATCAATCTCCCTGTTTTCTTTCCTGAACTTAAAAATGAGGTAGACAGGAAACCCCCTACTTAGTATGCAAACAAGCAACTCAAGTTCTAACTCTTTGGATTAATTGTTCATTTCTTGCGAAGATGGGAAGATGGGATAACCTGTGTTGTGACAGACTATTTCCAAATTGCTGTCTAAGGCTATTACCGTGTGCTTTACTCACCATAACAGAACTATTCCGGGCAGGTTCAAGGCCCACTCTACTAGGGCCTTGGTCTTATCTATGGTCTTTTTGGAAAGGGTTGGATTTTAGATGTATTCTAGAAGCTATCACTTGGTCCTCTCTACATACTTTTGCAAATCACTATAAGCTTGATTTCTTCTCTATGTCCAGATCAATCTTTGCTATGACCTTTCTCTTGGGGCTCCTGGACTCTTCTCCTTCCACCTCCTAAATGTAGTTAGCTATGTTATCTATCCATATAGCTAAGGTTACTGCATCAGTGATCAATATGATGAACATAGTACAGTTGTATAAGCTGTACATACTATAACAGCAGATGTGTGAATCATCACTGCTGCAGTAGCTGCTAGCAGTCTCTCCATGCCCCTTGTTTTTGGAGTGTTTTTAATATCAATGAGTGAATATTTATTTTTTGCTATTCCTAACATTGTCCTTCCAGTGGTAAGCCACCCTCCCTCCTCTGTTGGCAGGAAAACACTGAAGGGCTTTTTTTGTTAAATAGCTTCATTGAATTATCACTTATGCTCTTATATGTGTATTATTGCCATGTAGGTGCTAAATCCTAGCAGTCTCTAGTAATGGGGGTTGCATGGGAACCAGAAGTCAGATGATCAGATGTATGTGATGTCATTCGGTACAGAAATAATGTTTTAATATTAGGTGAGACAGAAGTCTCAGGGTAGTCTGTTTCCTGGAACCTGACACAGAAGAATCCCTCACCTACTTCATCTTGTCTTGCTCTGTTACATAAGCAGGAACAGTAATTCTCTAGATCAGTCATGAAAATATAGAAAGAATATTTAAGTATTCTTTTTATGTACTCTGACTCTGCTACTGGTTTGGTTACTCAGGGAAGGAGAATAACATATTGCAATTTTCAATTTTTTTCCTGAGGTTATACCTGATGTGCATGCTGCAAGCAAATTTCAGCTGTTAAAATAGGTAGAAGTGAACAGGAAATAAAGCACATCGAAACAATGAGAATTACTGCTAATAAATTAATATGATGAATATTTTAATAACATGGCAACACAATTGCACTGTGCTGAGTAATAGCATTTTACTTGACCTGAGAATGTGTAGAGATCCGCAAGACATAAACAGATGGACAGAAGGGGAACATTATCTACTTGAAATGATTGAAAATGTAGATGCCATTATATCTAATGGGTAGTTCCTCTCCGTGTTTAATGCTCACCATAGGTTCTAGCAGACAAGCTAGGATATAGCAACCCCTCCCTCAAAAAAAAAGTTTCCCTCATGCTGTATGACATGAGTGTCCCCATTTCACTACCCTTAGATGTCATAGGTTAATTGGATTTAGATCAAATGTTATCTCAACATACTAACAACTTAAACACCTCTACCCTTCCACCCTTAAGACAATAGCGTGGAAAGTATACATCAAAAAATCCTTATAATAAAAATGTGAATCTGTAAACATTTCTATATAACATCCTCTTTATCTGAGTACAGTTTCAAAGCTCATTTCCTCTTTGTATTTAATATGCATATCCTATGGATGTCATATGCTAAATAAGTTGAGAGAATGAATATTCACCCTTTGTGCTACTCAGTACATGTAGAGAGCTATTATATATCCAAATTACCTTTGCAAGTATGCATAAATGTATAACCTTTGTAAGTATCGCTGACCTTGACAAGTCTAACACAGAGAGAATAAGAGAGAAAGAGAGGGTGGGAGAGAGAGAGAGGGAGACCACACATTGGATTGATTTCATTTTATTGCCATAAAAGCATGGGTGTAGCCAAGCATACTCTTTATACTCTACTGAGCACAATTTTCTGAGCATTACTTAGAAAAGCTGTGTTTTTTTTTCAGGCCATATTATGTCCATGACTATCTAAATTAATACTTTCAATAAGAAGTACACAGTTTAGAAACTATCTATTTCATGGCTTTAGAAGGAACAGTTGAAAGTGATGCACACATTTATTAAGCAGTTTGGGGGGGGGGCATGTTGAGAGACACGTCCATTTTAACTGCCTTTTTAGAAGTAGTTCCTCTTCTAAATCATTAATAATTACATGCCTGATAGTAAGCCAAGATTTTGAAGTCTTAATTTAAACAATATGTCTGTTTCACAAAGTTGTTTGCAAGTAGAAGGACAAATTAGAATGGAGAAGAGAGACACATCAAGTGGAAAGAAGAAAAATATTAAGGTAGGGATTAATGAAGATGAGGGGGCATGAGGATGGAAACTAGTGGAGAAGACATGACAGAATTCAGTGGGATAAGTGCATAACATTGAATATGCCAACAACAGATACAAGGGGACTGTCTTAGATATACTCTATTGAAAAACTACAAATTAGATGATCAGAAATTATATACAAGGTTAACTTGCAAATTTAACAACAGGAAAAGGTAATATTTAATGTGAAAGCAGGACTGAAGCCTTACTTTTGTACAAACTGTTAGATCAAGATACACTTTTTTACTTTCTTTTAGGTTAAGAAAACAACTGGAGGATTTGCTCTTTAGTAGAATGCATGTTTTTTCTTTAAATGTTTTTTGGTGCATCTCTTCTTCATCTATCAACCCTTTAGAATCTCTGTAACACTTTTAGTCTGCTGTGCCCAATATTACCACACAGAGGGGTCTTCTTTTTCCACTAGGAATCTGCTGTTCTGAGCCTTACCTCGTATAATAATAATAATAATAATAATAATAATAATAATAATAATAATAATAATAATAATAATAATAAATATCTTTTAATAATGAGCCAGTAGAAGGAACGTCTACAGCTCATTTGCAACGTTCGTGTCTTTCTTTACCTATTTGCTTACATCACTGTCCTCTTCCTTTGACAGACTGCCAGCACTCAGTCCAGGCATGCAGTACTGACCATATTGCATTACCCTGGTTGCAGACTACAGTTTGTGGTATTCATTTCAAGTCTGGATCATAGCATGTAGAATTCCCTAGGACACAATCAAGCACAAGACTTAGTCAATTCATCTCCTTACCTAGCTCTTGCAGTGGCTACATTATTAATATAATCCCGGATGCTGTACTTCACTGTGGGCTCCATTGCTCTTTGTCACAGAGATTACATTAAATACAATAACAGAATATCTTTGAGAACAGTCAGTCCTTTTAATGCATTCTTGACCATTATGGTTGTTTTGTTTTTTGTGTTGAAGTGATCCAGTAATTTCTTATATTTTCAGGAGCACCTACTCAATTACCACAAATTTGTATTTTTAGCTTTGCTAATAAAATGTCTGATGCCACCTACTTATAAGTAGTTACTAGGCTTGCAGACCAGGGGACCACTGAGGAACCTAGCACAAATTTCTAGGTGTGCCTAAGCACTGTCTGGTGAAGTGACTTAATCAAGGTCACATGGTGGACAACTGAGGGCTGAAAGAATTAAACCCTATACCACAGGAACTACAGCTCACAGCCTTAATCCTCTGCGCCAATTGCCAGACATCCCCTTTCAGGGCAGCCCTTGAGAACACTAATTCCAGTTTAATGTATTATTATCCCTTAACCAAAACCTGTAAATTGCTATCACTTGGTCAGGAACTTGCTGTTAAAGATTATGTTTTTCATCAGCTGTATCATGGCTAAATTTTAGCCTGGAAACTTTCCCTTCATTTTCCAACTGAGAATCATGACCATCCCTAATGGAACTGACTTTTACATACACTAAAGTCTTGATCAGCCAAGCCTTACTGTTTAGTTGTCAGAGCAGAGCAAACTCTGACATTTTGTTTTAGCCACCATCTTTCTTGAGACACATTACTAGTAGTTATGCTTCATGATCTGTTAGGCCCAAACACTCAGAAAACAATAATCCAGATTAATTAATAAACAAACCTGTGAAGTATACGCAGTACTAACTGACTGCAGAAAATGTCCTTTCTTTGTTGTTGTATCTGACTGAAAAACTGATTTATCACTGTGGGTCATCTAAAGGTGTTAGTAGTTGTCTCTACATGGTGACAATCCCCAGTGAAACTGTTCAGGCATTTTGTCTTTTCTAAAGTTAAACATTTTCCAAAGCATGTCCATGTTTGGTAGACTTCTTTGCAAATGTAGTCTCAAAACAAACAAACAAAAATTACATACCTACACAAAAATCATACAAAATCACTTTATGATACTCAACCCATATTATCATCAAGTAGTGATGTATTACACACACACTAGAAACAAGCCTCTCATTCCAACAAATTGGTTTATTCTTACTTGACTAATGAATTTATTGTATATATTATTACTGTTTTAGTTTTTCTTCTTAACACTGTCTTATTCCTTGTTATCTACAAAATCCTTGCAAGCAGACACTGCATCTGCTCCTACTCTGACATCTTCCATTTCATTTTATTCTTCACCTTTCTGCTTGCTTTTGGCCGGATACCCTCTCTTTAAAATCTGCTAACAACTGTCAGCCAGCATCTTTTTCTTGGCTTCTTACTTTACGTTATCTGTCATTCTGTCGTTCTTAGTCACCATATCTAATTGTTCCTCCAGCTCCCTTAATCCTAATACTGTAGGCTTGGCAGTCTCATATACTCTTCTTCTCTCCTAAAACCCACCCCTTATCACACATGCACAAATAAGCCCCCTTGCTTACCGGAGTTGTATTAAAAAGCTTTTTAAGTTCAGAGCTGATAATGTGTACTGTCTGTGACAGTCTAAAATAAAATAATTATACTTATCTTGAATTATCATATTGCATATAACTTGTTATTGTTGTACAGGGTGTGTCTAGGCTGTTTTACTGCCCGATGCCTCATATTGTCTAATGTTCGTGTTAACAAATATCTGTCTAAGTGGAACAAGAGACACCCAAATATTTTGCCTGGGAACATTAACAAGGTAACAAACATAAGTGTGTGAGCCTGTGTGATTCTAATTAATAGAATCAGTGTTATTCTGTCAGAAAGATATACAGTGATCTTATTTGACACTGTCAGTGCTGTTTTCAGTTCATGCAACCATGCACTCATTCACATGCAAACTGTATGGGTGCATATGTGTGTGTGTGTGTGTGTGTGTGTGTGTGTGTGTGTGTGTGTGTGTGTGTGTGTGTGTGTGTGAAGCAACAACTGATTCTTTCAAATAGGGAAATATAAGACATATTGCCATTTTTTTTTTTAAATGGTCAGGTCCTCTCATATCCTCTGCTAGCATAACCAGATGAATCAGAGCTAGTGACAGCTCAGGTATCTAATGTGGGAATCTATGTCTTAAACATATTTGATTAGATATGCTGACAGATTTTGAACTTAAACAGTTGACGTATTTAAATATTGTACTGACACTGTAAATATTAGCATCAGATGTACTCAACTGTTATATCATTTAGACATCCTGATCCATGAACACAAAGTTCTTGTCACAAATATGATTTGTGAATTCAAACAGATATATAGTAAAGTTGTACTGTATTTGAGTGGTTCTGTTGGGTTGATTTAAAATTACTAGCCTGAATGACTGACAAACCAAGACTGAAAAAATATAAGCTTGAAATAAAGCAAATATATTAACATTAACAAACTTAACTTTGTACTTTCTAGCCTGTGACTTGGCCATTAAGCCCACCACCCCAATTGCTCTGGTGACTCACTTATTCTTCCCATAAGTGCCAGGTGAGAATTGAGGAGAGATGAAACATTGTCCATTGTTATGTATTTATTAACCAGGTAGGCACACTGACCCTTTCCAGGCATGACCAAGGAATACCTTCTTTTTAAGGGATTTGCTCAGTCACACAGTAGCCAAAAAGAGGTGGAAGGAATTGAATTCTGTACCCTTGACAACAGAAACCAGCTCCATAACTGTTGACAGCCTTAATCCTCTGTGCTAACTGCCAGACTAGTCTGGTGATCTACCTCCCAGTCCATTGTGGCATGGTAATTTTTTAAACAGATTTTCCTCATCTGTTCCTTGGTGGTTGAAAGTACATTCCTATGACTGCAGTTTCTTGGAAAGAAAGAAGTGGATTTCTTTATTTCCACACTACAATTAGAGCAAGTGCTGATCTCTTTAGTTCTGCCTGTTTCGGAGTCTGTGAGGTAAGATTCAGCCAGGTACTCTCCTGTCATCTTATCACTAGTTACCTGGCAAACCAGCAGACTTTTCCAGTGCATAGCTTTGGTGGTCACATCTGTATCAGTTGGGCTGCCATCAGGGATCTACTACTCTCAGCAATGAAGCTCAGCATTTGAGAAATATTGTAAAATAAATTGCCATTTTATGGGCTGAGGTTCCAGTCGGAAGACTTTATGATATGAGGTGGCTATGTAACATGGTGGCATTCTTATGGACCATGTTTATATCATAAGCCCTGCATGCCAGCTAGATGGAAAATATCTGCTATCATACAAATAAACCTTACAGGTAAACGGTCTAATGTCCACAGATCTCTTATTCTTTTTGTGTCAGACAAGGACTGGACTTCATAGTATATGTCACTGAAGTTCTACTGCATGTAGCCATGAGTGAATATAAATGTGTCTCTTTTAATCTATATAGTGATAATATACATACTGAAAATAAGAACATCTCTTCATCCATCAGACAGAAAGGAATATATACCACTCCATTTTCCAAAGTCTGCAGATGTCCTTAGGTTTCATTTAGGGTCCTAAATCAGAAAGCCTTGGCATTCTTGGGGCATTTTTTTCTATAAAACACCTCTCAACCTCTAAGAGTAATAAATCTGGACAAAAATAAAAATAATGGCCCAAAAGAAGGGACAGATTTTAAATACTGTTCTTTTAAACTTGGAAATTTGTTAGAATAACATGTTTTGCATTAACATACATTTTCTGCAAAATATGAAGTTTGAAACTCCAAGGTAAGTCACTATTTGGTGACTTCAATTCTCAATTATTTCTCAGATAATCATAACTTTTACAAGGAACAGACCAAACATATTAGGCAAAAATTTGGACATTCTGCAAAAACATGGACAGTTGAGAGAAATTTTCTATATACTTTACCTTGGAAATGTTTGTCATGGTGAGTCTTAGTCATCTCAAGTTCATAAGCAAAAAATAACTACATAAATTGCATGACAAAGTACATGTTTTTATTTACAAAATTGCTAGTAGGACAAGTCTTGGGCTCATCAGGAATATAACAGTTAATTACCTATGCAAGTAAACACCTGTCTTCCAATCTGTATTTTAACATGTGCTACTAGTATGTAGCATTACTGATCATATATTTTAAAGTGTATTTTACAGTGCCTTCCTATACATGCAGTAATGACAGTGTTGCTGCCCCTGGGCATTGCTATTTAACATCATCTGATAGAGGTGACCCGTTGACCATACCAGAAAGATGAAATTCAAAGTTGCAAAAGAGCAGGCAGTAGCAACACATATATTGCCTTAACAACAGCATCAGGCCATACATTATAAAATAAATGAGCACACCTGTGTGTTTCATACTTTAAGATGGGGAGAGGAAAATATAATAACGTTACTTTTCTTATTGAAAATATTAACATCAGTACAGAATGGAATGGAATACATGGCTAAGTAAAGTTGCAGTGCAGACCAGTTTACTGTTCAGAAATCTATGACTAATTTTGAACATAAAGCATTGATTCAAAGATATTGTCTAAAACTTTAAAATGGCTAAGATTACAGATATACAATAAGTTCAGCGATCATTAAATAATAGACTTCTGGAACTGCAATCTTTGCAGCTCTTTTCTTTCTTTCTTCCTTCCTTCATACATTCAGTATTATTGCTTTAGAAAGCATGAAATGGGTTACATTTAATACCATATTTTTTGTCCTGGCATCTGATGCTTTTATCTGTATGGCATTGACTGCAGCACTGCTTGTACATAGCATCGTCTGATTCTGGTCTGTTTAATCCTAACAGACAAAAATAGGTACCGATCAGCTAAACAAAATCTCACAGAATGTATACATATTTGGAGAACTTCAACATTCCTGTATTTTGCTTTGGAAGGAAAAAGCTGCCTTTAATAATAAATATAGATAAAATATTGCAAAAGGCAATGATCTTGGAGTTGGTTTATTTTGTGCGGCGGAGTGTGGGGACCGCAGTCCCCACTATGTTCTTCTGTGTTTTGGAAAAGCTGTTTTTTTAATTGTGGAATTCACATTCATTTCTTAAGAGTTTTGCTTTGGAGGTTTCTTTTTCATTATTCCATTATGTGGTCCTGCTAGCAATAGATGACATTGCTGCTTGCTTATTGAAAAGTACATAACTCTGGTGCTGTACTGGTGTGGTCTCATATGTTATCTGCACTCATTCAGTATGAAACTCTGCATATTATATAGCCTCACACCAAAAATGACCTTAGGATGTAGCTCCTGAATCTTCTACTCTCATTTTATCACAGGTACTTACATGATGTGTACATATTTTCAGTCAGCATGTTCTAATCTAAAGTTCTATTACTTCAAGACAAACTTATAAGCATCATAATTAAAGATTTTGTAGTTTACATTCTTAAACTGTAACAACATCATAAAGCCTAAGTAATTTTTCTTTTTGTTATTGGTGCACATTCTACTTGTATGGTTCATATGGTTGTATGGTTGTACCTGTGATGGTTCATCTACCAGGCTCCTGCTGTTAAAAGTTTAATCTCCCAAGTCCTTGCTTACACTTATCAAGGATACCAGAACTTGTCAGAGATTTGGGATGCATGGCTAAGCTTAAGAAGGCCCTTGTGGTTGTTAGCCTAGTAAACACCTATGAACCTATAAACTTGCATATCTACTGCTGATTCATGTCAGAACTGACAGTATTTATCACTCATGGTGTGTTGGTTAACATGCTGTTTTTCCTTTGCATTAAAATGCATCTCAGTGCCATTTTCAATGCCTTGGAATTGAACCTGATTATACTGCCAAGCAGTCAGAAAGATTTCTTGCCCACACATAAAATCCTCCATTGAGTCCCTCATCTGCCCTTTGAGGTTAATCAGACTTGTAGTCCTCTTACAGAATCTGGCACCTTCTGTCCTTCTTTGCCATTCTTGTGCGTGCTTCTCCTGTTTCTTCTCTCTGTCAAACAGCATGCATATGTTAGAATTACAATGAGATGTGCAACATGCACAATTACTCTTAAATGCATGATCTACATTTACACACTGAAACATGTATTTCATTTCTTCAGATGTCCTATTTCCTAAATAAGATATTGCTGGAAAAGACTAGAAAGTTGGAGACTTGGAAAAGAATCCCATCATCACAGTGTAAGGGATTGTTAAGATTTACTATAAGCTATGTTGACTGATGTAGATGCATAGCATAGAAAGAAGTAATGGTGGAAAACTAGATACAGACCAGCCCAGGGATTCATTAACGAGCATGTACTGTTTATGCATGTCAGCGCAATGAGCAGCAGTGCTGAATGAATATGCAGGCTGCTACAGAAGCCTTCATATTCCGAAGCACCTATTCATGGCCTACACAGGTAGTAGCAGCTACAGAAAGGTGCATGGAAAGTCAAGCACACAGACTGTGTAAACAAAAGGTGTTGCCTGCAGACAAACTGAGTAAGAGATCAAGTGTGGACAGCATAATACAAGGCAGGGCAAGTTTAATGGAAGAATTAAGATGCAGGGTAAGTTAAATGGGGAAATTGTACTCAGATATAGGGAGTAGTGCACAACCAAGAATCAGGGAAAACTAAATGAGGAATCTGTATTCAGATATAAGGGATTACACCGCACAAACAAAAAGCAGGGGAAGCAAAACAGGGAAAGTGTAGTTAGGTAGTAAATGTGATTATTGAACAAAGTGTTTTGGTCATAAATAATTCTTCATATTGATATTCTAAAAGTAATCCTGTTCACGGTATTGATCTAATTACATAAATAAAAACTGAAATGCTGTCAAATGATGTGAGACAGACACAAAGCAACAGGAAAACAAAGGGACTAAATGTGATGCATGTATATCAAATAATGATTTCAGAAAACAGTTGTTGAGGACAGTGGATGCATTAGTATATGTTTACATATACTACAATTATTGCATATCCAATGTGTCTATGGGAAGGTATCTTTTGTAAATGACAGTATGTAGGATTCTCAAGTTCATCATGTGTCAACACAAATTAATCATCCTTACAGCTGTTGTGTCATGCACTTCAGAAAGGGTTGTTTCTGTTTCATTTGTTGGCCGTATTAGCTAAGCATGTGTTGTATATTAATGTAAATCATAAACGTGATTATAATTACACTCATTCATCCATCCATCCATCCTCAACCCCTTTTTCCCATTTCGCACATGGGGCTTTTGTGACACTTCAACAGTGACAATCATCTCAAGCCAAGGTTTACACTACCAGGGGGGTAGCCCTCCCACTGTAGTTGATCTGTACCACTCATTCGTGCACACACATACCTATGGCCAATTTAGAGTGCCCAATCCACCTACTGCATGTCTTTGGAATGTGGGAGGAAACTGGAGCACCTGGAGGAAACCCACATGATCACAGGGAGGACATACAGACTCCACACAGAAGGCACCCCAGCTGACCATTGAACTGGAGAACCTCTTACTGTGAGGTGACAAAGCTAACTACTTTACTACTGCAGGCACTCACAAAACATTAATGTGCATTAGCCACTATACATGTTTTGTGGTATGATCATTAATATTTGTGTTACTCACTTGATTTTGTTGACAATGTCTAGCTGCACATGTATGGCATATGTACTGAAAAGGTCTGCCATCAGAATGCATACTGTAGAAGTGATTAATGGTAATAAATTATATCCACTTGATTAATGTTACAACACATGTCCAGGTTGCAGAATTCTGAGGTTAACATTGCCTTATTTGTGTTTAGGAAAAAATACTAACAGATGTTATGGCAGCGTACAAACCTGTGACAATGTGGAAATCTGGAGAAGAATCACAGATACCTGTGCAGTTATTCCAATGATATTAAGTGATGAAATAAAAATGTTTTTAAGCAAAATACTTGCTATTAATGGCAGAAGCATAGTGAGTGTTAATGTAAGCTGTGTATATATGTATATAAATACTGACAAGCATGACGCATACACATAGGTGTCACGCTGAGCAAGATGCAAACAGAATAATAATCTGAGGTACATACTACCACTTGTCAAACTGTAACAGATGTGACATACATACATGTACAGTGAGTCATGCTATATAGTATAAGTGAAAATGCACATGAATCCAGGCAAAAGTCAAGTGTAGTCCATCCCCTGACAAAAGGGTTATATTTCTAAATATCATGATATATAACAACATACCTAACATGTATTTCTGTGTATATTATAAATGTATAGGCAGCCCACGCAAGACATGAGCAAAAATGCCTTTAGTATTATACTATTAAACATCAGCTAATGGGCAAAAGAGGCAAAGGTCAGGCTACGATTATTTGTGACTATGATGCGTTGTTTTAAAGTAAGCAATGATACGACGTGTGTCCTTCCTGGTGTAGGTGTCATACCACACATGCTGATTTGAATGAGTGTATTAAAGTATAGATACTACATTTTAATTAATATATGTAGCCCAGAAGTGTGCCTTGTGAATAACAATATTAAGAACTGTATGACAGCACAGTAACATACAACACATGCCCATGTGAAGCATTAACATGTATTACTAACTGACACCTTGCATATTTACATTGCTCATAAATAAAATGTACACCGGCCTGTGACAAATGTTATCCTTCACCCGTAGGTCATTAACTCCATCACATGGATGGTGTCAAAGTCAACATTAGAGAGGATAATTCAATTAAGTCCTGACAAAGAGCAAGAAATGAAAAGAAAGGTCTCATGACATTCTGTACTTAAAGTTCTCTTTGCTACATGGCACGCATCTACTACATCATTTTACCGGGCATGCTCACAAGGAATTTCAACAACTGGTACCATAACTTCAACTAAACAACACAAACACACTAAAAAGTGTCATAATATAGGCTGATTTAGACTTTCTGATTATTTTGCAGCATGACAGACATTAAGAACTATTATAGAAACCCTCATGTCCTATAAAGCTCTGGAGTGTGAAAAAAATAATTACAGAAATAAATATATTTGTATGAAGAGATGCAATACAGAGCATTATTATTTTGAAAATAAGTAATGCATGTGAGCAACCACTGACATACTCTCAACATTTGCATATTGCTAGACCTGAACACATGCCAGGACAGATTGTAGAGATATATGTATCAACTACTGATGCCACAGAAACAGGCACATGGGTTGTGTCATGAAGAATACCCTTGAAAGGATTACATCAACCTCCTACTGCAATGTGTATGGCAACCCCAAACTTGGAGTGTGAGACTTTAAAACTGTTGCCCTCTGATGGTGTCATAACTACTTCCTTTGACTAAACTACTCCTGCCTGACACAATTACACAACAGACAGACGTTACCAGATTCAAACCCCTGCCAATCATGCTACACACTCTGCAGAGCTGTTTATTGTCTGTATCTGCCACAGGAGATAGTACCAGAGCTTGTCACAAATAACAATCAAGGTGTGAAGTAAGAAAGGGTTTTTGATGTTAAATTATCCAATAATAATTTGTCAGAGTGATGAAAAGGAAGTAGCTATTTTAATATTCCCACAACTGTGAACAGTCCAATATCAGCATTGACTGGACAAGCTAGAGTTCTCCATCTACATTACCTTTTACACATACAGTCCCAGATTCAAACCACAGTATAGCTCTGTTGATATGGTATACAAATCAGTAATAATTGCATGTGTCACAGGAGCACTGACAACACAAGATTCCCATAACATTTTTTTAACTTCCATGAAATCCTCAAATGTGCTGAAAGTTGTCTGACAACATAAAAATGGATACAAATAATGTGACAATTGTGTTTGCCTCACGTCAGTACATTCACTTAATGTTGTCATTTTCTAGAAATGAATTGCCACCTATGTAAGTCCAAGCTATCAAAGTGTGTATTAATCGCATCTACCACAATGGAAGTCTTAGCATAGCTGTGAGACTCCACCTATATGAAGTCATTACATGATATGATTGTGTTGCAAACCAGTTGTTTAAGGTAATAGAGATGGGTCACCTTGCCCACTGTAAACATTACAGTTGTAGTGGATATCATTCATGCATAGCAGTATACTGGCACACAGTGATTATAGTCAATCACTGTGGGCTTTGAACACCTACCTATGTGACCACAGAAGCTAAATGATATTGTGAATGCTGAACACTCCATGGGAGAAGTCTTACTACAATTGTGAGATATATGTGTATTTGCAGGCAGTACATCATTTTATTGCTGCAAAACATATGTGTGTAATTTGGTTAAAAGAGTGGTGCTGTTGGTCTCATTGTCACACAATACTGCATGAGTCTACGTATACCCAGTCACACTTGATGCATTATGCAGTCATCACTGTGAAGGTAGAATCCCAATCATACACGATGTACAGATAATCACAGATTCGAGCCCATGGCTTACTAAGGCAGCAACATACTGAATATTTTCTCATTTCCTCACGCCAGAGAAGAAGGCTTCATACTAATATTAGAAATGGCAGATTTTATCAAAGGGCTTTGTCTATGAAAAATGGACAGAAATTATTGTAGGAGGAATCTCCAGCTATACATGTACACAGCAGACAGGTGGGTTCCAGCATTGTTACCTGTATGCGCATTCACAGACATACTGACAAACATGAGTCTAAGATGTAATGGCTAGATAAGAACTGAATATGCAACTAAGATCTAAAGAACACTGCATGTGTCACAAGCACCACATGAGCTGTCATACAACTTTGACAGTGTACATTTGAATGGATGGCATCACCATTGTTTAATAGACTGATGGTTCTTCCAAAAAGGAAAGAAAGTGTTGGAAGAGCACAGTAACACTGTACAACTAACTACACAGCCTGTATGTATTTTAAGTCTTTTTTACACAGCAGGAGGGAGAAACATACAATCACAATAGTCAATCAGGCTGGATTCAAACTGACTAACTATGTAGTTACACAGTCGTGAAAGCACAGTGTTGATAGCCAGCACCACAGGAGAAGTCATATTACAGCTGTGAAATAATGCTTCTTTTTACTGGGGATGTTTTATAGGGTAGCCTTCTGCCAGTGAAGTTATGTCTCCTAAGTAGAAGTGAACATACCAGGTGTAGTGACAGAGCTGATTGTTTATGGCAGTACGCACAGTCACAATGTTTAAGCAATGCCAGATTCAAACTGCCAACCTCTCTAGTTAAGACATTCTAGTGAGCACAGTATCAACCTTAAGTACCACAGAGGAAATCTGACTTCTACAGGGAGAGAGTGCACTTTTGTCAGGATGACATCATCAGTGCGTTGCAGAGAACATGTTTGTGTTAAAAGTGCGGGTGGATCCCTCTCCAATTGAAAATGTTTCTCCTGAGTGGGAGTAAACAACACAGTTAATTGATTGTCGAAGCTATACTGACCTGACATTAGAGCCACACTCCCACACACATGCACACATGCACACACACACACACACACACACACACACACACACACACACACACACACACACACACACACACACACACACACACACACACACACACACGTTGACCACCCACTGGATTCAAAGTACCTACCTATCTATTAACACAATCTAGAGAACACAGAACAAATCACAAGCACCACGGGAAAAGCCTCACCTTAAATATATAAAGATGTACATTTGTAACGGTTACCACATTATTGTTTTGCAGAGACGCTAGTGTGCTTCACAGATTTTGGTGAAAAAGCTTGTGTGTTGACATACAGAAGTAACAGCAGAGTGTTGATTACATGTAATTATACAGTGCTCAGATAACTTATCTATCCTGTCATTCATACACATAGAGTTACTATGAATGACATGTACCAGTTTCACAGTATCGTGTTTTGAGGACAATCACACTTGTGAAACAGGATGGCTTTTCATCACAGGATGACTGTGTGCAAAGAGTAATAATTTGTTACTGACTTTCACTTATATTGTCCCATGATTGGACAATGTGCAATGTAAATACAACCACACAAGTCAAAAAATATAACAGTACACTGCTGAATATCACTGATAAAGTATGTGCAAAATGTTCCACAACATTGTACCTCATTTCCAAGTGTAGATGTTGGAGCAGAGATATAACCTTACAGAATAATGTATTCAGGCAACATCACAATGAATTCCACATATGTTGACTTCAACTCTTCATTAACACATACAGAAGTTGTAAAATCTACTCACATCATTTTTTTAAATCTCTCCATGAAACACAACTTTGGAAACTCATTTTGCATGGCTGATGGCAAAGTATTAGCAAATGCGCAATCATATCGTGAGGTGCTGAACTTAGAACTGTAGTTGACAGTACTCTATGCTGTCCCAAGGCAACCTCTGCATAAAGATGGAGAATAGACATACAAACCATTAAGAATTTTATGAAATCTAGAACAGGTAATCTTTCATTAATTATATTTTGCACATTTGTCATGAGAGCTGCAGTACATTAAGATGTATGATACAGATGTCTAATGACACAGTCTTATTATGTGGTCAATGTCCATTTATTTGAGGCATGTTGTAGTTGTTGCAATGCAATTGTATGTATTTGTATGACATGATTGTTATGTCCGACTCTGTACATACAAAGTAAAACAATATTAGGTGACAAAATCCAATATATTGGATGACAAAAGCTAGTAATTAGGGATTAATTATAAATACTTCACTTATAAAATTGGCACTTGGTTAGGATAATAGGATTCTTGTTAGTATGCATTTTCTGAACTCTGTAAATTTGCAAATGAAATGCATGGCATTATTTAATGACCCCAGTCATCAATGATTTGCAAAACATTCACAATTTATTGTTGAACACAACAAACATTGAGATAAATAAATGTAGACATCCTTTGAAAATTTGTGCATTTTAGAGATATTGCTGTGTACAATAAAGTGTTTCCATTATGGCCCAAGAAGGAGTAGGGCAGTGGAAATATTATGAGGACACAAGGAGGACAGCGGTGTGTTAATAACATGCAGCATGTACTTAAGCACATACTATTAAGAAGTGAAAACATTACCTGACTGTATAACATGCATGTGGATTGTAACCCTTGACAGTATGAAATTAAAGGGTACAGACAGAAGGATTATCTCAGCTCACCACATAGGAAGTCATACTTTTTCACATGAAAATCACACATTAGAATGGACAATGACAACAGACTGAAGCAATGAAAAATGTAGGTATCAGGTTTCATCACAGTGATGACATCTGTAACATCCCAGAATATGTGTATTACATCCAGCAGCCTAATACATATTCTACAGTATGTGCCTCAATCTTTATTTGTATAGTGGGGGCCAAGCATATTTGTATGGAGTGAACTGTGCTAGTGTAGTTGAAATTAAAATGTTCAGTTTTTGTTATGACATGAAATGCCATTTAAGATCAGGCAGTTTAGCTGCCTGATGCTAATCTCCATGCAAAGGCTGAAAACAATAAATGTGGAAGACAGATTGAAAACAGAGACAGAGACATAGGAAGAGTTTTGCTTATGGGTTATTTCTGCACGTTTGTATTGTGTTAATCTTAGGTTTGTCATCATAATTATTGTGTCATAATCTGTACAAGAAAGTGTTCACAGCAGAGTGTAAGCAGGTTAATACAGCATTAGGTTCATGGTCTGTTATTAAAAGATGAAGTCTACAGTTACACACATTCAATAACACTTTCACATATGTCTGGATTTGAACCTTTAAGGACCGTTAGAATTTATTTCTGCGCACAACATATGAAGTCCTACCTCGCAAATTTAAAATCCAACAACAGCCTGAAGCAAAGGAGAATCTGTGTGTTAGTCTTCATTGCAGTCTTGACAACTGTAAATCCCCATAAGTTGTTTATTACATCCAGTAGCTGAACAGATATCAGCTTGTCTGTACATAGCAGTGAGTCTAAGCACAGTAGCATGAAGGGCATCAGAGTAATATGGCTGTAGGCAGAAACCCCAAATATTTTGTCCTCAGCAGTGCAATGCCTGTTCCCATAAGTTACGTCTGCAGCTTGGTGCCAGGCATTGCACAAATGCTGAAGAGAAATACTGACGAGACACAAGGGGCTGGAAGAGGCAGAGATTTGGAGAGAGGGATAGAGTGATACAAAGAAATGACTTTATGGGACAGTTCTGTACATCTCTGTGTCCTATTACTCTTAGGGATGTCATCATGATTATTCTATTAGGATCTGTATATACAAAGGCAAAAGATTCGATGTAGAAATATGGACACCCTTTGAAAATCTGTGCATCTCAGAGGTATTGCTTGCACAATAAAGTGTTTCCAAACTAGATCAAGAAGAGTTAGGAGAGTAGAAACATGATGAGGACATTAGGAGAATAGTGGTGGGTTAATAACATATATTAAAGTTCCTTTGTTTAAGTGAATCTTACATACAATTCAGATGCATCATATATTCCCAACAGTTACACATATAATATTAATATGGAAAAATATTACATAATTGTATGGCATAATTAAAATCTTTGACAGTATAAAATACAATTGTACAGATCAGAGGATTATCTCAGCTCATCAGACAGGAGCTCATAGTTTAGTAAGTTTTAATTATACTTTGTAAAGGGAGCATGTAGGTAGCAACCTTCATTGCAGTTACAGCAACTGTAACATTCCTTAGATTCTACGTGGCATCTAGCAGCCTGATTCATATGGAAGAGTAACTGTCTCACACTTGACTACTTTTACTCTGTTTTTCTATAGCACAGAGGATTTAAACAAATTTGCATGACACTAACTCTGCAAATGCAGTCTAAGGCAAAAACTCACAAGATTTTGGCTTAAGACATGAACTGCCATTTACTAGTATGGCTGCTAGGTGCCAGGCATTGCACAAATATTGAGGACTTGCTCCGATAAGACAGTAGGGAGGTAGTAAGATAGACTGGGGAGGCAGGGAGTAAGTAAATTATGACAGAAGCAAAATAATAGTGACAGCACACTATGTAGGCAACAGCTGCACATATAATAGTCTTATAACAACAGTCAGTAACAGTATGACATAGCTCTAGGTCAGAACACTTGATACTATACAAAAATCAGTCTGTAGATGTGAAGAGTATCTCAGCACACTACACAGGGCCTCCTACTTCACAAAGTTAAACGCACTGAGCTGAAGGGACAGTGACAACTTATTGAAGCAAGGGATGATATGGGCATTATTAACATGTCATGCTGTGTACAATAAGTGTTTGCTATAGAGAGCAAGAAAGGTAGGAAAACAGAAACAGGATTAAGACATGAGCAGGATAAGGGCGCTTTAAAAGTATTCCTGTGGATGATGGAATGTGTTTGCAAAGGCTTTATTGCTGTAATATTCAAAGGCTATGTTATGCTTGTGTGTGTGATGGTGTGTGTGTGTGTGTGTGTGTGTGTGTGTGTGTGTGTGTGTGTGTGTGTGTGTGTGTGTGTGTGTGTGTGTGTGTGTGCACAAGGTTGCATATGTGTATATGTGTGAGTTTTTGTGTGTGTGTGTGTGTGTGTGTGTGTGTGTGTGTGTGTGTGTGTGTGTGTGTGTGTGTGTGTGTGTGTGTGTGTGTGTGTGCTCCCATGCACGTGTGCATATATGAGCGTTTGTCTATATTTGTGTGCGTGTGTGTGTGCTCATGTGCATGTGTGCATATATGAGCGTTTGTCTATATTTGTGTGCGTGTGTGTGTGTGTGTGTGTGTGTGTGTGTGTACATGTGGATGCATATGTGCGTATGCATGTGTGAGTGTGTGTGTGTGTGTGTGTGTGTGTGTGTGTGTGTGTGTGTGTGTGTGTGTGTGTGTGTGTGTGCATGCACCCGCACACATGCATATTTGTTGTAAAACATTTGCCAGCATGTATTGAGGATAGGAACTGACAGAACAGGTCAAGGGCAAGTAAGGTGGTTGATTAAGGTTTCTGCGACAAAATATTTAAGGTATTCTGAAAGCATCATAATTCAAAAGATACAAACTGTTCTATAATGCCTCCAGTATTTTTAAAGGTCAGATCAATACACAACACATACAATTAAGTGAGGCCATACTACAGAATGCCAGGCTTTAGTTAAATAGATCCCGAAATTAGAATTGCTAGAGATGTCTTGGAAAAATTGTCAAGGACATAGGATCAAAAATAAGTTTTTGTCAGTGGTATAACGCATGAACCTAAGTGCGATTTGGTGTTATGCAGGGGTAATGTGATGTATTAGCTAGAGGTGGTAAATCACATAACTACTGGTTTTGGTTATAAAATGCAGTGTAAAAATTAGAAATATTAAAGTAAGTATATTTTCATATAAGATTAGTATAACCCAATCTAATACCAGGTGAATAGTCAAAATCAGTTCTTTTTTGTGCCTTCCCCCTTGTGTGCCCACCAGTTGAATATCAAGACTGCCACCAGTACTCACCTTTTTCTCTTTTTTCCTCCTCCTGAAGGCTGGCATCACTCCACTGGTGGCTTCGTAATGGAAGGTGGCTTGGGGCACAGTAGTTGACAGCATTGCTTACACTCTCCTGCATATCAGATCATTTTTTATGGTATAACTAGATGGAGCTACTGACAACATGCACATCACAAGAAGCATCAGTTAACTTTAGCTCCCCTCATGCTAAAATGTAGCCACTGTTTGTGGATTACGATATTGCCCCATCAATGGGAGCATGTCATATCACCAGCAGAACTTTCCCCCTCCCTCTTGGCATGAGCAAAAAGACCCTTCCACCATCCAACCCTGCTTCTTCTGTGCCTAAACTGTGAATTAAACTCAGGTCATTTGGGTTCCAGACTCTGTCCCTCTGTGTCACTAAGCCTGGGCAATTATTCACATCTGCATAGCTAAATGTAAGTCAAAGTGGAAATGCTTATAGCAAAATACCCATCACAGTTGGGATCCTGCTATATCCAAGCAAGGCAGAAAATTAGAAAATCATTCAGAAGACATTCCTCAGAAGTATGTTCATATGTTCTTTAAATAACTATGAAGCCAGGTTTAGGACTTTTCATAGTTTAATTGTTGCCACTTTTATCCTCTTTTTGTTAATTTGTCAGATGGCTGTACATCGCTAAGTTCCATGCCTCTTTTTTAGATTCCATTAGTTTATGTTTCTGGACTAAGGTTTTATTTTTTTGAGATTTATGAATGAGTGAAACATTTGTATCGATGGTGGTTATTTATTGAAAGAGTGGTCACTTAGTTTTTTTGTATAGTATAGATGCATGCATGTAAGTTGTCACAGTGCACTAAGGATATATTTTTGCTACAGTTACACAGCTGTGCCTCTGCTAGCACCACAAAAATCCTACAAATGCAGATTTGTGAAACATGCTCTCACATGCTCAGAGCTTGGAATTTATACATAAGTTCATAGGTGATTACAACGTTACCTGCCCTGAAGGACCATTTTAAGCCTAGTCAATAATCCTGGTTCAGAATCAAACCCTGTACCTTGTGTCTATAAGGTGAAGACATTAGCTATTATGCCAAACCCACCCCGACTATGTTAGAGGATTTTTTATGGTATGACTGGGTGTTATGATGTTGCACCATATGCTATGACTTTTTTGATGGTCCCCTGCTAGGACTTTGAAAGCAGAGTGGATGACAGCTATGCTGACAGGCAATGAAACACTTGTGTTGGTCCTTTCCTGATATGTAAATGGATCACCCACACATAACTAGAATTTGAGAATCTAAGATAGCACTCCAGTGTGAAGTGAGCAAGTTCCCATGACCAGCTGTCAAATTGTATGATTACTGCCTGAGTGACTGTAGCTTAGCCTTGGGTAATTTGAGTAAGTGGCTCCAAGTCGAACTACATGTATATGGTAGAGAAATGGATGGAAGCTTTTAGTTAACAGATGGTGTAAATATGTCAATTAGTTCAAACTTTTAAGAAGACCACCTCTCAAAATAAGAAGTGAGAGGGACTTGAAGAAGTGTAAGAGTATGCAAGTGGGTCATCCTAAACAGGAAGGACAGAAGGAAAAGGTGGAGGTGCATGCAACAGACTGTAGTAGCTAACTACTCCCTGGTTCTCCAAAATTATTTTTTCACTGAGATGGGGTTGTAGAGTCATAGAATGGACTACTGGAATAGGTGCTGGAGAGGAGATCCATAAAGGTATTCAAGAGGGCATGGAATGGTTGGAGAAAAGGTATGGGGGTAAGGTAGCAATGGATGAGGGGAAGGGATGGTGGAGAGGTAGAATGCTAAATGCATTCAGAGAGGGATGTCTAGACAGCGTTATGGTCTCCCTATGCTATCAGGCATAGGTAATAGAATGATATCAGTTTCAATTTTCTGGTGTAGACAAAAGAGGAACAATGTATATCTTTGCCATACCCCCCCAGTAAAATTAGGGTACATTTCATTATGGCATTTTAGCTCACCACTATTTTGGCATTTAGCTCACCAATCTAATACAAATACAAAGAAAGTGAATTTGCAAAATAATTGCAGGGGTCAGATAACAAAGAACTTCATATATATATATATATATATATATATATATATATATATATATATATATGGGTCTAGGACACATGCTCGACTAGCATGTGTCCAAATCACAAAACATCGAACACACATACACGAAAGCGCTTAGCACTGAATAGCGCTTCCGTTTATGTGTAGTTCAAAAAAAAATCTATGTTTCTGCAGGAGGGCTTTGCCCCTGCACTCCCTCACTTATATTCTTCACTAAAATCACACTACAGTGGGGGAAAAGGAATTTTCCCTTACCCGCACTGTAGTCTGATCTACGAAATAGGCACACATACACGGAAGCGCTTTTCGATGTTAAGTACTTTCGTGTATGTGTGTTCGATGTTTTGTGATCCAGACATATGCTAGTCGAGCATGTGTCTGGATCCCATATATATATATATATATATATATATATATATATATATATATATATTTTTTTTTTACTTTGCAGGAATGACATTTATTTTAAAAAGTATTCTGAAAAACTCCTCAAACAGATTATGTTAGATAATGTTTGGAAGAGATGTTGGCAGTAAGAAATTTCTAGCAGTTTCTTGTACTTGATCCCCTGTCACATCAGGAAAATATTGGAAATGTGCTGGCATTCCACCAGTCACATTAAATCTTGCATGAGCAAGGTAGTGGGTGTCTGAAAGATCCCAAAGTTTGAATGAATGCAATAATTGCTACAACTCACTGCCAGTATTCTTGAATTTCAGTTGCATATATAAT